>NW_011500303.1:20894-54042 GCF_000495115.2 Populus euphratica | reverse complement strand
AATAAAAAAATAATATAAATTATATTTTGGATTTTATATAAAAAAATAATATAAATTATATTTTAGATTTTACATTGATTATGATAAAGTAATTCTATGCTGATCTTATGATGCAATTTATTTACCGTCAATTATCTTCATACTTTTAATAAATAAAAAAATAAAAATGATATGTCTAGTTTAGTTGTATTCCATGGGTGGATTTAAACAAGATCTTAAGAGAAACAAAGACAGGAGGAGACTTTTAGCTTTGAACAAGAACAAATATTATAAATGAAGAATCCAATTGAAGATAAAATTTGGATTGTAGTTAATGAATTGTTTGAAAATCTCATAAGCTTAAATATATATATACCAACCGCCACGACTCTTCATGGCAATGCTAGACATAAAAGAAATTGAAGTTGGTGGAAAGTTATTTTTTGTAGTAGTTTCAAAACTCAATATATTTTTTTCAAGAATTTAATATATACATGATATCACATTATATCATAACTTAAACAATTCAATAATAGTTTACAATATTATTGAGATTGAGATAGTGGCAATATTCAGTCACTTGGTTTTGTGGAAGGAAAATGCAATCGTTGCAATACAAAATGAAAAAAAAATAATGTGGAAGGAAAATGCAATCGTTGCAATACAGAATGAAAAAAATAATCTATCTCAAAAAAGAGGATTTGTTTGAGAAAGAATAGACAATTAAATATAAGAGAGGCCAAACTTTTGATATATAAATATTGCAAGCAGTATCAATTTTCAGCACTTGTTTGGAGACATGTCTTGGCTTGACTTGAAACCCTTCCCGCAGCATCTCTTTGCATGGCAATTCCCCGGCGTACCTCAAACCCTTCCCGCAGCATCTCTTTGCATGGCAGTTCCCCGGCATGGTTGCATCAAGTACCTCACTACGACACCGTTGAGGCATGCTTTGCCTAATAAGGTTGTAGCATCCACTCACCATTTCCTGTGTCCATTTTTGTCATGAAACGGTAATTTTGTTACTTACTTTTACATTTGATTCACCAAACAAAGAAAAGTTTGGACAGACTGACCTTAATCACTATTACATGGTCTAATAGCCTCAGATCCAAATAAACTCTTAGTGAGGGCTTTAATATTTTTTTAGTGATAAATATTTTGTGATTTGTCTGATGAGCTTATCGTGCACCAAAACTAATACAACCCCCTGATAAAGACTTGATGAAGATAAAGTTTTAAGACTTGCCTTGTCCATTCTACTGTGAAAGCACTCTAATTTGGGGCCATCAATAGTTTGATTAGTCACCCATAGCACTGCAGCTGCTGCTATTGTTGATGGAGTATAAGCCAAGATTTTAATCACTGTCAAGATTCATGCAAGCTAGCTGTGAATTTTGTTTGTATAGAAGAGATAGGAAAATCTGATCACTCTAGGAATTAATTACCTCTACATGTGCTGATGATAAGATCGGATGAATGAGTTAAAATAAAATTTTTACTTCTCGGGCTGAGATGTGGAAGCTTTGCAACGAAATAATGCAGAAAAGAGAAAGGTGTAATGATGTGTAATCGCCACTTGAGACAGCTCATGACCAAAAGCTCCATCCTTTGAACTGTGCTTGGTTTAAATAAAAATCTGGGCTCCAATAGTTGTATGTCTAAAAGAGACGGGACTCTTGTTTCCTCCAATTTTGCTGCTATAGATAGGCATGCTACTGCTAATAGCTGCAGGGGCCATCCTTTACCTTGCTGCATGAAACAGCGATTAAATGAGAATTTGACAGGCTAAATTTTGTCAATCTTCTGGGCAGGGCATCCTAATATTAGAGTAGAGAATGATTCTGATACCTATTGATATGTTCTTTAATGTATGTGGCTCCAATGTAGTTAGCAATTAACCATCCTACGATTGAAATATATAATGATCATTAAGTTAAGAACACATTACCTGCAAAGGACGAGACAGTATGAAGCAATGAAAATAACTGACAGAGAGATAGGCTGTTTCAGGCTTAAACCGGTAGGAAGCATGCGCCTGCAAAGCAGAAATGATATTTAATTACCACGAAAGAAAGAAGAATTGCACAGGGGAGTGGATTCAAAAGACTAGCATCAACCTTTAACATCCAATTCAGTGCATCTTGATGAGCTGAACCAACTTGTGAAATCTCCAGAAATCGAGTTATTAGCTCGGTTGCTGGCATTTGATGAAGCTCAGAAAGGAGGATATTATCAATGTAGCTCTCATCGATATCAACTGGGAAATCTGTAGATGAAAGGCTACTGGTTTCACTAATGTCATCATCATTACTGGAGCAAAGTGCAACACCAGGTGTTTCGTTGCAGTACAAGTTAATAGGAGTACTGGAAACATCTGTCGAGAAAGACATATTGTAGCTGATCTTTACTCAATGCAACTGAGCATCATTTTTCCAGTAGAGGAAAGGTGCAGAACCTTTTCGCTACTTGTGGTGCTGGTGTATCTAATATATTTATTCTGATGATCACTGCTTTTGATTTTGACATGACTGCGTGTAGGTAATTTGCATGAAGCTTCGTTAAAGAGCAGCCAAATTGCTGTAGGGCCAATTTTAGGATCGGTGGGTGACTAAATCCCTGTGGCAGTGCTTGTCTTGTATCCAAAATTTTGCCAAAATTATTCCCTGCCGCTTAAGTTCATGCTGCAATAATAACGTTAGATGTTTACAGGGAGGGATGCCAAATTGGCGATAGATTGGGTCAGGGCAGGTGTTTTGTCCATCGGCTTCTGACCTGGAATATCCAAACCCGTCACCCACCTTGATCCAATCAGGTAAAGTCGGATGGAGGATTCTCTCCATCCAACAGAGACTCTGTCCTGTTTTTAATTCAATTTTAAAAAATTCAAATGTTGTGTTGGAAGTTAAGAAATGGGATTAGATTGGATGATAACTTTGCTTGATTGGGTTTTTACCAATCTCGATGGCTTGCTTTTTAAGGGAAATAATTTTTCGACGAACCTTCTTCATATCTATTTAGTTCCAACTATGGCTATAATAACTTGTGCTCCGAGGACTCAACCTTACTATAGCTCATGGCTTTGTCTTCCGAAAGGAGTATTTTGGGGGAGATTGGGTAGCGTTACCTAACCCAGCAAGTTGACAGCCATCGATCCCTTGGAGAAGGCTTGTGAATTATTGTCCTTGGAAATGAGCTCCAATCTATTTTCTGGGAAAGCATAATAACTTTTCTCCTTTAACACGATTTAATTAAGCTAGCTCTTGTCTATTTTAATATACAAATTAATCATATAGAAATATCTGTGCAACATTTATAGTGAATAATTGAATATTATTAAATCACTATGCACAACTTAGAAATGTTAAATAGATTCTTATATTCCAACTTTTTGAATGCGAAGATGGGCAACCGGGCACCCAATATTCAATGAAGTGCCTAGCTATTTGGCTATAAATCTGAAAATCTGGTTCAAGAACATGAATCCCCCTGCCGTAAATCAAATAGCCTTTTAAGGGCCTAACCCTACACGCTCTGAATTGCAAGTGTATTTTTTTTAAATAGATAACTTGCAAATTGATTTTTTTTTTCCTTCTAATTTTAACTTTTGAACTATGAGCATGTTTTTCTTTCTAGATTTTATGATAAGGATGGTAGACTAGAAGACAAAGGAAGCATTAAAGTCCAGGGCAAAAGGGGACGGAGCTCTTAGAGGGAGGAGTCTCCATTTTTTAAGCATGTATTGGTACCACCTCTACCGCGCACTAGGCTCCCTTTTTTGGAAACTTGTGATGGTCTGACCAATCTGAGCAACCATGTTAATTGCTTTCCAATGATGATGATGCTATATCAGATGGCAGACATGGTGTCTTATAGAGCATTTCATCAATTTTAGAAGGAGAGCCCCGACCATGGTTCTCCAACTTACTCTACAGATATATGAGTAACTTCTGGGACCTTGTAGTTGAATCTCTACATCATTTTGCAACAAGCAGGAGATCATGTAAGACTACAATTACATTCATATGAGTAAATGACAAGAAAGGCGAGAGTTGCTGAGGGATTTCATAATAAGATTTTACACGAAGACCATAGAAATAGCAGGCCTAAGTGTATCAATGTTGGTGTTACTGCTGCCAGTGATGATATCTATAGTAAATAGCAATGAATTCAAAATGGCTTTGGCATGAGAAGAGCCTGACAATATGAGAGCTAAAGAAGACCAGTGGTTAATGTTTTAAAATTACGAGATTAGTAGGCACCGGTCCGATAGCGCAAGCCTACAGCTCCGTATTTCGGGTCAGACCAATGATTAATGCTATGCTGTCTAGTAGTACACCGCTCGACGTCTGCACCTATTCCCATGTCGCCTTCCATTGGAAGTACTCACTCTTGTATTTTGACCGAATTGGATTTTGGTGGTGTTTCATTTATTCATGAGCGTTTAAGATTTGAATTGTGGTTATGTTTTAAAATATTTTTATTTTAAAATATATTAAAAAATATTTTTAATATTAATATATCAAAATAATTTAAAAATATTTAAAGTAAAAAGATAAAAAAATTAATTTTTTTAAAAGTATTCTTAAAACATAAAAACAAATAGGGTATTTTATAAAAAGAAGAGGAAAAATAAGTATGCAATTTAAAGTGAATATATTTTTTTCTCAATTAAAAAAGGAACTAAAAGGAAAGGGAGATTAATCATACACCTGGACATATTTTACTATTAACTATAATGCTGTAATTAGTATTTTACCTTTTAAAAAAATCAATGGTCTAGCTGTTGAGATATTTTCATTTTCTCATAGGATTTATTGGCTATTGTCAAATTAATTATGGTGAAATTGTTTTATTTTAAAAGCACAATAAAATTATTATTTCACCTTGAAAGAAAGAAAGAAAAAAAGAGCTAGCTTTTTGAAGGGGACGCAGTTTCTTCCCGTGGCTAAAAACATAATTCCTCCATGCCGTTGGAATCGGGCACCATCTTCTTCGTAGGGGTGCTACTCGTGGCTATGACGATGAGATAGATTGTCATTAACAAGGTTTTTTTTTTCTTTTTTTTTTTCTTAAAAATTACGCTAACTATATAAAATTTTAAAATAATCCTTTCAATTATTGACATTTCGATTTTTAGATTTTTTTCTTGGTTATTTTATAAAAATTTTATTTACTTTTTAATCTTAATTTATTGTATATTATATTTTTTTAAAATTTGGTTTCATGTTCTTTTAATTTCAAATTTTTCTCTCAATTGTAGTCATTTGCCCCATCTTCCCTTCCCCTTCAACTCTCTTTAGGTACCCTACTCTCTCTCTGCTTAATTTTTTCTCTTTAAGTCTAAGAATTTTGATATTTAAATACAGTAATTATCAAAATTATTAATGTATATTTTAAAAGATTTGTACTTTTTGTTTCTTGGGGTCTTTTATCTGTTGGTGAGAGTAGTAAAGTGCAAATATCTCCTAGCTTGAGAGTTATGAACTCAAAGCTAGGGACTTTGGTGCTTTGCGAAAGAATTTATATCAATGGGTTGCCAAGGCCTAAACACTTGAACAAGTTTTCCCATTCTTTGAAGCTCAAACTCTCACCTTCTAACTCCAGTTTTCGCAGACCCCACGTTAAGGTATGTTTTCACAGGTGAGTTTTTCTTTTACGAAAATGGCAATGCTTTTGACTGCCTTTTCTTACCTAGGCATTAGGCACTAGCTTTTGAGCTGGAAATTTAAGAGCCATTGATGTATTTTCTTTGCCGGAACGCGTCTCGTGCGATAGGGATGTGCCCCCAGGAAATGTGGGAGAAGATTGATAAGGGTGGTTCGTGGGTTCGATCCATGTCACCTTTCGACCGCAAGTTGTTAGATAAAAGAATGGCTGGTGTATCCTCAGAAACCCTTGAGCTGTCGATTGAAGAGGGTTGGTTTTACCATTTCTGTTCTACCTGTTGTTTTCAGGAGTAACATCTCAGGTTTTTGGTACTTCATTTTTATGTTAGCAATTTGTTTTGCTATTGTTCTGCAATTTTCTTGTATCGTCTGATATTCTTAATATTGGGTGTCATTATGCTGAGCGTCACATCCACTTTGAGCAGGTCTTTGGTATTTTACTACAGCAGTAGCATGGCGATTGGGACCAACCTTGTAATACGTGTGGTTCTTTTTCAGGTAGTGTGGTTATAAAGCCTATGTTCTTGAATTGTGAATTGTGATCGCATCAGTTAGCCATCGCTGTTCCATGTTTTTCTTAATATTTGTTGAACGTGAACATGAGTCATTGGAGTCAAAATGCATTCCAATAGGCACCGCTAATACTTTCTAGTTGTTCCTTCATATGTTCATTTCTTTTTTTGTGCTATTTGCTTCTTCTTGTTGTTAGTTCAGATTGGTATCCTAATTATTAGTGCCACTCTAAATGATTTGGAGAAGAAAGTGTGAATCACTCCAATTGGATCTCTTGTACAACACTGATGTTCTGTGAGCCTATTCTTTACATCATTGGTATAAGGTTATTATTTATAGAAGAATTGGATTGTTGACAGGGAATGGAGCTCCTGCCAACAGGTCAAAAGAGCTCGCTTGCAATTTTCTTGTACTCATTCCTTGTGTGTATCGACTTTCTCATTTCACATTCAGTTTTTTATTCATCATCAAAAGAAGGTTTGTTTTTATTTTATGATCGTTGCTGTTCAGATTGGTTTGGGAACTTTTCTCTTTCGTTTCTTGCCTGGATTGTTGCATTCAATACTCATGGAGATGGGAATAAGCAAAGACATGCACTATCCTGTATGTAATTTGTAAGTATTATGATATTGGGCTTGTATCTCTGTTCTAGAGAAGATTATGGTTCTCCTTTGCTTTTGTAAACTAGTTAACATTTAGGCTCTGTGCATTTTTACAAGTCTGAAGCTGTAAACTTTGTTACAAAAAAAAGCAGTTGTTTCCTGGATGCGAGCAAGGATCCTTATGTTTATAGATCACGTATGTAAGGCTACCGTAATTCTCTCTGGTGATATGTTTCCATAGAAGCACTCAACTAAGGGTCCTTATGTTTATAGATCACACAAGGTTGAAATTGCTATGATAATAGTTTAAATTAATACCGGATCCTGTTTACGCTTCGACGGAGCTGATATTTCATCATGGAACAACTTTATAGAGTTATTGCATCTGTTTGATGCTCTCAATCACTACAAAATGCTTAGCCAATCTGTGGCCAATGGTTTTAATCCATGGGCCAAACTCCTTCATGCAGTTGACTGTAGATTACATTTTTCAAGCAACTGAAAAAGCTATTGAACCACACATTCTTGTTTGTTTCATTATCCTCTGCTGACTGTGCTTAATAAGCTTGTTGAAACTGTCCAGCTTCATGCCTGTGCTGGCAGACAAGGTTCTGCTCATAGATATTCTTTGTTGGATACTATCTTAATCTTGTTAGTATCTGTGAAAACTCAAACTTTCACCTGTGAGAACCTAGTTTCTTGTTACTGATGAACTTCCTTGCCAACCTTGTTAGAGGAGTGTCTAGTTCTTTTCTGGACATGCCTGTACCATGCTACTTAGTGATTACACACTTGTCAACATCTAGTGGTTACATCTTTGTCTATACCATGTTAGAGGGGTCTCTTTTGAAGTGCGAGTATGTACCTGCAATAAGTTAAATTGACAACATATGACCAGTGAAGACAAAAACTGTACCACCTTGCATCAGACCCATCTTTTTTCTATTATATGTTGCTCTTACAGGATCCGGTTGAGGACTCTGTTGTTAACATGTTTTCTGCTATCAGTGCGTGTCAGAATACTTGACAGGAGATGATAATACTTGCCCTGCTTCTGATGCAAAGAGCAACTTGGTTCCGATGTTGTTTTCTCTGAAGCGACTCTTAGAAGAAGAATCTCCGACAGCCTTGATGCTAGTTCCTCAAATTCCACATTTGATGATACATTGATAGTCCTTCAGCACGTGTATAGTTCCTCAAAAATCAAAGCTGTTTTTGAGGTTCAATCCCATTGTAAGGTAGAGAGTCCAATTTCAGGATTTAATGGTTCTAAGGGATCCAGTGCTATGTCAATGGCATATTCGAACTCGTCAACTGAAGGACGAATAAAAGCAATTGTTTTCTCCCAGTGGATTAGCATGTCGGATTTGGTTGAAATTTCACTGAATCAGTTTTGCATCCAGTATAGGAGGCTTGACGGGACACTGACTCTGAGTTCAAGAAACAGGGTTGTTAAAGATTTCAACACTGATCCCAAGGTTTGGCCCCTACCTCATGAATTCTTGAAACAATCTTAATTCCTGAAGGTTTCTTTTCATTCATTCTCAATGAAAAACATGTTAATAATGAACGCCTCTACCTGATGAATGGAAAGAGTACTGTATCATATACACTATTTAATAACTAGCCAAAACATGCAATGCTGATCTCTGTCAAATTGATGATGTTGTGCATGATAATTATTGCTGATGCTTTAATTCCTGCCTTACATTCAGCATCTGAATGATTGAAATTTATTGCAGGTCACTGTGATGCTGATGTCCTTAAAGGCAGGAAACCTTGGTTTGAACATGGTTGCTGCATGTCATGAAATCCTTCTGGATCTTTGGTGCAATCCAACAACTGAGGATCAGGCTGTTGATCGAGCTCATAGAATTGCACAGGTTCGTACCATAAAAGACACCCTAGAAGATAGAATATTAGCTCTTCTGGTATTATTTCTTTCTACAAGCATTGATTCTGTCTTATGTTTTTGGATAACTGTTTTATCTTGTTCTTGCCTTTTGGTTGCTGGAGAGTCTGGATCATGTGTTGCTAGGGTTAAGGACAGAATTTTTTTTCCAACTAATTATGAATCTTTAGTTTCCCATTTTGTTATCTCTTCTAAATATCATAAACCGACAACAATCCAGAAAAGCCAGGAAGTCTGTCTGGGAGTTAGGAGGGTTTCTGTTAATTTATCCATGTTGAGGTTGTCATGCCTTGCACAGTATAAATCCAAGAGAATTGCCTTCTGCTTTATTTATATCGAGGGAAGTGATTACAGATAAACATCATCGAGGATTGATGATACTTGCAATAAAATATGAGTACATCACATCAAGGTGGAAGGCAAGTATTGAAACAAAAGGGTTATTAGTTGATTATGGTCCTGCGGAAGCAGCTCTTAGTGTTAAATTTGGAAACAGCATTACCATTTGACATTTCATCTTCAAATGGCTACTCTTTACCTGACATCCACATTAATCTCATTAAACTTATCAAGAAGGCAACAAATTGCACTTTCAGGGTGGTAGATGGGCATGACAGTTACACAGGTGCCAGAGGCTGAAGCCTTTGTAAATGATAGAGAATATCACTTGTAATCTTGAAGTAATGTGCATTTCTCTGTGTTCTTATATTCGAAAATTTGACTATGGTTTTCAAAGATAATTTTCTTTGCTGGTGACCACAATTTGCAGGAAGAGAGGAGAAAAATGGTTGCATCTGCATTTGGCGAAGATCAAAGTGGGGGTTCAGCTACTCGTCTTACTGTGGAAGATCTCAAATATCTATTTATGTTCTAGGAGAACCCCCCAGTTAATTCACTTCGCTTCTCGTTGCCATCTATTTCTAACTAAGGAAAAGAGTCCAAGAATTTTGAACAGTTAGGAAGCCAGGAGGAAACCAATGGCTGCGCTTGTGAACGCCTGCCCATGTTGTAGCTCAAATCAAAATCGTAGGGACTGGCATGTTTTTGGGCGTTTTCTTTCTTGTTTTACGAGGGCCATAATTGGCATTTATGTTCTCTCATCAAGTGCAGAGGACACCGAAGGCAGAAATATTTGTAAATATTATTATAATTGCCTATAATATATGAAGCAATTAGTTTGTGCAAATGCATCAAGTGTGTGGAGTGTGTACTATCTAAATACAGGTTCACAGACCTGGTCATGAACTACTGGTTTGAAGGCAGATGGAAGAAGAGGAAAATGGTAAAGAAAGAAGTCACTTTGAACATTTTTGGTGATGTTCATGACAATTTCGACCCATGTTTGGTGGAATATAGAATTTGACATCAAGTGTCAATATATATAGCTTCATGAAAACTGAATTCCTAAATGTTGAGAAAAAAGTCTAAAATAAAATAATAGAAGTAACATCGCATACAAACAATAAGTCACATCCATTCCTGTATTGAGCTCGTACTATTTTGGTGATAAGCCGCCAGCTTCATCCATTTTTGATCTAGTTGTCCCCTTACTGCTTTCCAGGTCTTTTATTTGATTATGTATTGCCTTTGCTTATTTTCGTACCTTTCTCTGCCTTTCTCCTGTTCCTGTAGTTTACAGTGGTGGGATCTTGGTTGCTTCTCTTGGAGTTTTCATTCGAATGGCTTCGTCTATTGTTTTGGTGAGCTTGTGTTGATCCAGTTTCAAATTTGGTTCCTGTCCTTTTTTCGGATCTGCGCTTTTTGGATCATCTCTTAATTTTTATTTCTACATTTGCGTTGTTTTTCAATGGATTTTCTCGCCCTTCTCATTTGCAGAATTTCCAGCTGAACCAACTACATTTATCCAGCCTGACAAACACTATTGTGAATAAGCTTCAAATAACCATTCCATGGCATCCTTTAGTCTTCGAGGTCGTAGTCTTCGAGGTCCGACTGCAAATATGATAGTTAAAATAGCCAACTTGGTATTAGTTTTGGAAACATGAACAACGCTAAACTACAAATTGCAGAATGAATGCCTTTTTTAATTTTGGTGTGAACTAAAAAGTGTTGCTTTAAATTATTGATTTAATGGTTATAATTTTTAAATTTTAACGACTTATCAATAAATTCATATTTGGATGAATGCCTTTATTTGAATGTGAGTTTTATCAATGTTAAGTTTTAACTTACCTGTACATATTTCAAACCGTTTATATTGGTTGATCGGATATGAGAAATCTTGCACCACTCAGAGTACTCCACCAAAGGACATCCATGAATAACCAATTCCTTTAATTTGGAGAGGCGTTGAATGGCTGTTGAGCTTGGCAGATACTTGAGATTCTTGCAACCCCCAATCTGAATATATTGAAGAGAAGAAAGGTTGGCTAGCCATTCTGGCAAAGCTTCCTCAAATTCCTCCCCCTCGAAATCATATATATACAAGTTAGCAAGGGCAGTGAGGTGTTGAAGTTGGTGTGGTACACTCTTCAGGTTATCCCATCCATACATGACTAGGGATTTAAGGGACCCACTCAAGTAGTGAGGTGTTGAAGTTGGTGTGGTACACTCTTCAGGTTATCCCATCCATACATGACTAGGGATTTAAGGGACCCACTCAAGTTGGGCTGTTGGAATGAGTTTAAAATTCCTGCAGGAAAAGCCTCCAGCTCCTCTGAGAAATCACCGATTAGCAATTGCTTCAGTTGGGTGAGGCCGCTTAAGCAATCATCCTCTAGGAAATTACTCAAGCTAGGACACTTAGTGATTTCTAAATAAACAAGAGAACGCAATTGCTGTAAACCATGCCAATCAATACTGATGAGCTTCTTACAATATCTTATCACTAAACTTCGTAGTGAAGACAATTCTTGTAGATCATTAATATGGATAAGCTCTTGGCAATTCCCTATTTGCAATTGCTCTAGAGATGCGCAAAATTGCAGTCCGCTTGGAAGAGCTCCCACTCTACAACCCCAAATTTCCAATTCCTTCAAAGAATGTTTCAATTCTCGGAAATCACCAGGAATTGAGATCAACTCACCGCAGCCCCGTATACCCAATTCCACCAGAGCTGTGCAGTGTTGTACGCTTGGAATGGATGCCAACTTCTCACACCAATGTATGCTCAACAACTGAAGAGACGTGAAGCCATGAAACTCACCACATAAGTATCTCAGCTCATCACATCCATCAATTTCAAATTCTATAAGAGATGAAAGACGACATATAGGAATGCTTTTCAACTTGCCACAATTCCTAATCCTCAACTTTTCAAGACAAGGAAATGCCTGATCACCTTCTCCACCTGGTACCACCCATTCTTCAAGATCATCCATATACAACAAAATGAATTCTTTTAGTGCTGGAAACAGTATCGTTGCACTACCACCGCTACTATAGAACTCATTTCCTATACATGTTATAGTACCCGTTGCATATATCTCTAGAATCTTAAGGCAAGGAAGACTTCCAAGTGTTGGGAGTTGCCTCAACATGCCACACTTCTCAATGTGCAACTCTTCAAGACGAGGAAATACTTGATCACCTTCTCCACCTGGTACCGTCCATTCTTCAAGACCATCCATTTTGGACAGAGTGAGTTCTTTTAGTGCTGGAAACAGTACTACTGCACTGCCACTGATACTATAGAACTCATTGCCTATACATTTTATAGTACCCATTCCTTTTATCTTTAGAATCTTAAGGCGAGGAAGACATCCAAGTGTTGGGAGTTGCCTCAACTTGCCACACTTCCTAATGCTCAACTTTTCAAGACAAGGAAATACTCGATCACCTTCTCCACCTGGTACCATCCATTCTTCAAGACCATCCATATCCTCCAAAGTGAGTTCTTTTAGTGCTGGAAACAGTACTGCTGCATTGCCACTGCTACTATAGAACTCATTGCCTATACATTTCACACTAGGCATTCCAATTATATGAAGAATCTTAAGGCAAGGAAGACATCCAAGTGTTGGGAGTTG
Organism: Populus euphratica; assembly: GCF_000495115.2. Taxonomy (NCBI): domain Eukaryota; kingdom Viridiplantae; phylum Streptophyta; class Magnoliopsida; order Malpighiales; family Salicaceae; genus Populus; species Populus euphratica. The sequence goes on along the minus strand of NW_011500303.1, from coordinate 41,378 downwards.
CCTGCAATTGCTGCAGACTATCAATCTCAGCACCATCAGATTATTGAGTAGCAAAGTAGACATCCATGATGGGAAATTTTCACCCCCGTAACCCCCAATTGTCAAGCTTCTTATGTCTGGGTGAGGTTCCAGGCCTTCTAGCGTCTCCTTGTTGTGAACACTGCTGTTAACTTCATCACTCCATTCAAATACCAATTCGTTCATTCTTTTTTCACGTAGTTTTGCCTTCTCAGCTTCTTCTTTGCCTCTAACCCGTTCAAGCTTGCATATCTTCAATGCTCCTCTTAGTTCATTCAAACATCCCAGCTCTTCAACCATATGATTTGGACCCACAACAAAGAAAGGCAGAGTTTGAAGGCGTGTTAAGAGTCTCACCTCAGCTGGCACTAGGTGTGGATCACTAAAATGAAGATGTCTCAAACTCACTAAATTTCTCATTTTCCTGGGAAGCTTTTGCATTGAGTAACAACGAATGAATCTTAGAGTTTGCAAATGGTAAAGCTTTGTGATGGATTCTGGGAATGCTTTGATACGGGTACGTGAGACATCAAGATATCTCAAATGTCTCAGCTTGCAAATTGAATCTGGTAACTCTATGATATTAGACCGTCGCAATTTGAGAGTTCTCAAGCTATTGAATTTCCAAGACCCATTGAATACATCAACCATTGAGAAAACAGTGCGCAATTTTCTAGCATCAACCGCTCGACATGCTGACTCCACATCCCTACAAGAAATGAGATTGAGATGAAGAATATGAGATGCACCATCTACAGCGGAATCCGCCTCCAGATTTAATATTTCTGGTTTTGAGACCTGTAATGCAAGATCATGCACAAGATCATGCATCTTGCAACTTGTTACCATCTCATACGCATTCCTTTCAACATCTTGGAAAAAGGAATTTGCAAGCAAGTCATTGAAACACTTGTTGCCTTCGTCTTCCATCCCTCCATTTGATGGCCTGAGAAAACCTCCAGCCATCCAAAGTTGAATTAGCTCTTCCCTTTTAATTTTAAAATCTTTAGGAAAAATGGAACAGTATGCAAAACATTTTTTCAGTGATGGCGAAGACAGGTGATCAAAACTGAGTCTTAATACGCGCAAAGCTTCTTTATTTCCATCCTGAGAATCCCAAATTCTACTGTTTCGAATTGACTTCCACACATCTGCCTGCTTTCCATGAAGAGTTCCTCCCAAAACATTAGCAAGCAATGGAAGCCCTCCACATTTCTTTGCAATCTCTTTTCCAATAGACTCCAAGTCTGAAGTCATGGATGCTCCTCCACCCCCACTCGCCTTTTGCTTGATAATTGACCAACATTGATTCTCTGACAGTCTCCATGGCTCGTGCTGACTCCCGGGACAAGTCTCCAATGTCATGTTTGCTACTACCTCAAGGCGGGTTGTAACAACAACTGCATTCCCATTCTTGTCTTTAATTTTTAACAATCCCTCCTTCAAACCAGCCCACTTATCATGGTCCTCATTCCACACATCATCAAGAACAAGAAGAAACGTTTTCTTTTCCAGCTCTTTCTTGAGGTTTTCAAGAATTGCATCAAGATTGTCCATCCGGCCAGTAGTTTTATCAATCTTTTGCAACATTTCTCGTAAAATCTTCACTTCATCAAAATGGTTAGAAACACAAACCCATATCGTTACATCAAAAAGCTTTCTGTCCTTGACTTCTTGGAAAACCTTTTTTGCTATAGTAGTCTTTCCGAGGCCAGCCATCCCCACTATAGGGACAACTGAAAGGGCATGTTGGGATTTGGTCATGCTAGTCAGCAACTCCAAAACTTTAGAGATATCATCCTCCCTTCCTACGACAACTGCTGAGCTGTCAAGGATGGAATCTGTTTGTCGGCGTGTATCCCGCCTAACTTCAGGTAGATTTCTCAATCCAAGACGAGAGCCAACATCCAGGATTTTATCCAGGGCTTCATTGATCTTCTGAACTTTTTGACCCATATTCAAACGGAATGCGGCAGGGTTGTGGGATGAAAAAAAGTCACGTACCTTTCCCTTCTTTAGGTCTTTTCGGAGAATCTCATAAGCAAACTCGTCTAGAACATCTTCAGCATCGTAAGCTACTTCTTGTAGTTTCTCCAGCAAACCCTTCACAGAAGCGTCTGTGACTGACCTTGTTGCTGCATCGTGGAGCGTAGCTTGGATCATGGTCAAGGATTGCTTGAGCTTTTGCAGCTGTTCCTCCAATCCCCAAGCATGTCCGATCCCTTCAACAGCCATGGCACTCACCCTTCTCAAAGTCTCCTCCATGGCAAACGTAAGAAAAAGCTCTGCTGCCATATTCTCTTGTTTTATTCTTTGGGAAATCAAAGAAGAAAGATTGAGCAATAGAGAGAGAAAAATGGTCTGAAGTTGTGAAATAGAGGTGCATTCAACTTGAAATCAGAGGGTCCCTCCCTCACTGTATTATTTGATTGATGACGGCATCTTCCACGAAGCACTACGGCCAAACTTGGCATGCTGAAGCCAAGACATTAAAAAATTGCGCTGTATATACTCTCTGCCAAATCTTAACCACTTGTGAAAATAGGTACTCAGACTTTCTTTCCTATTTCCAAGAAACCTAGAACGGCAGCAGAGTTTCTTCTTACAGTTAGTTTCATTTTCATGTTCCGGGGGTAAAATTCCTTAAATCTGCATGGTCAATTGAGGAGATCCCTTTGAAGAAGAAAGTCTGATAGATTTTGCGAACAATAGAGCTTCAGGTTGAGCTATGCACTAACTCGTAAGAGTAGTTGAGACTCATCAAATCTGTTACACATTCTTAAAAAAATCAGTTGATTTTAAGATATAGCATCTCTAAGAAATTAAAACTTCGAATACCTTATATATAAGGGGGAGCCAAGAAATTTTGTTAGAGGGCCAAATAATTTTTACTAGTTTCAGGACCAAAACTTAAAATTATACAACAATTTGTTTTTGTAGCGTACCATTATTCTCTTGACATATAGACTTCATAGTAGTTTATCATACATCATCAATGTTTACAGGCTAGCTTTGCACTTCTGAACAATATTTCATGGCTTGAAACTTCTGAACAGTAGTTTATCAGATCCAGTGAAATATTGTTCAGAAGTTTCAAGCCATGAAATATAGTTCAGAAGTGTGAAGGGTTTGCTGGAGAAACTACAAAACTTAAAATTATACAGTGACTTTGTCTTAATTGGCTGGTCCCAACTAGCAATTAGGTTCCACACTAATTATTAATTTGTCTCGTTCTTATGGACTCGCCGATTGCTCGGGTCCTTCATTTTAAAAAATTACTTTGTGTCTCCTCTCCGCCGAAGTCTTTCTTTGTTGTTTGTTTTTTTTTTTAAAAATGAAGCAAGTTGTTGAGTTTGATAATGACAGGATTTAAAAAAAAAAACAGTTAATTGCATTTTCTTGGATGCTTGTATTTTGGAGTAAGCTGGTCATTCTAGTCTTACAGCCACTTAGTCTTTCTATATATATATATATATATATATTAAGTTAACGTATTAATTAGTACTTAAACGTATATTTTTATCATAGTTTTATATCATCATTTTGCACTTGAAGTATCAATAATTCCTTAACTAAAACATGTTTTATAATAATATATCTAATAATATAAGATACCTTTAATTTATGGTAAATATTCATTTTAAATGCAGGTCTATCACATAAATGAAAATATTGATTGATAATTTTAACAACTTAAATTGCAAAGGCAAAGAGATGGTCAAACATAGAAAAGAGATGTCGGTGCAATCCAAACCGGAACATTGTTTGGTAATTGGATCATATCTGGAGCTACAAATCTCATATTTAGATCCAATTTATATGGATGGAAAGGTAAGACATAGGCCTACAACTTTCATATGGAGCCCAAGATCTAAAAAGGCCATTTGCAAGTCCAAATTGTAGCAACAACAAAGAAGCCCGAATCTGTCTTCCAGCCCGAGCATTGTTCGGTATTTTGGCCATATCTGGAGTTCTAAAAGTCTAAATGAGTTGAATTTTTTACACAAGAAAGCTGAGACAATTGCCTACAACTTTCATGTTTTCACTTGGCTCCAATTTTGACGTTAGCAATGACGTTTTGGACAGACAAGAGAAGATAAAGATTGTCACCAAGTCAAAAGTTGGTCACCCACTTATCAATTAGTCATCAAATCAATAGTTTTTAATTTTGGCCTATAAAAGGAGGCATTTGCCATGTATTTAGGCATCTTGGTTTCCAGATCAAGATCATGCTCTTGCTTTCTCTCTTTGTATTTTTTGTAATGCTTATGCTTTACTTTCATTAATATCAAGTTTATGCTTTTCATTTCCTTTCCTTTACTTTAGTTAACTTTTATGTTCTTATTTTGTTTATCTATTTTGCTTTCTTTCATTATGTCTAGCTAAGTTAGTTATGTCAAGGTGAAAAAGTTACACTAATGGTGTAAGAATAAGTATAATATAAACTTAATATGGACTTTAATGTTTGATACTAACATGTTTTGTATTTGTTATCTTGTTCACTCTTTAATACTTTGCTTGTTAAATGACTAATCTTGATTTATGTTGTATAACACTTGGTACAACAAATGCTTGGCACTTTCATAGCCCATAATGTATGGTATAACCGACACCTGAGCTATGAAAGGAACTTGATTTGTTGTTAACATAAGTTATAATCATGAATGCTTGACGAGATTTACAAGTATTAGCATTAATTGAATAAGATAACTAATGTAATCATGTTAACAATATATAATCTGATTGGAACCTCCTTTGTGTGTGGTTTCCAATTCAATAATAAGAGTTTATACTATACTTGTTTGATATACCATTAGTGGAACCTCTAACCTTGATATTTGTTATTATTATTGTTTAATCCTTACATTAATATTTCATCTCTAAGTTCTCATCATCATCATCATCTTCTTCTTCTCTTTCTTATTATTATTATTGTTATTATTATTGTTATTATTATTACTACTACTACTACTACTATTATTATTACTATTATTGTTGTTGTTGTTGTTATTGTTGTTTTATAATTGTTGTTTATAATTTGTACAATTAACCTCCCTGTGATTCGATCCCGGTCTTGCCGGGTTATTTATTACTTCGACACTCCTGCACTTGGGAGAAGACATCAATCTTTTCGTCGTGTCACGTATTCTGATGACAGTAAGCAGTTGGTCAAGATATAACGATGAAGAAAATAATAGAGATTTAGGGGACAGGATCCCAATCCCAATTCATAAAAAATCTCGAATCAAGATATTGAAAACATCATGAAATGCTTACCTTTAGACTCCGGTGTTTAAGTTCACTGCTGAAAAAACCTCATAAATTATAATATAAATAAAATAAAATATCGGATAGATTAAGTATTGTAAAGGGATATAATTAAATAAAATATATGGTGTTGTAGTGTAATTAAATAAAAAAATTAAATAACAAAAATAAAAAATGACGAGGGCTAATATGTAAATAAATAAGTTATATATTATAAGTACTCCAATTTCTCCCTTTTTTAGCTGAGAGTGTAAAACTAAGAGAACGAAAGAAATTGTGTGATTTGTTTTTCTTGTTAATTTCACCAATTAAAATGAGTAATTAGAGTAATTAGCTTAATTAAATATCTAAAGAGGTTATTTTAAGGTGGTGAGTACCTTGAAAAATGAAATTCAAACTAGGGTTTAAAGAGGAGGAGAAGAAAACTTGATTTTTTTCTTATATTCTTTTCTTTAATCCTTATCAAAATGAGGTAAATAACATGCTCCAAATGATTTATTCCTCTAATTTTATGTTTGATGAAGGATTATGTAGAATTGAAATTATGTGAAATTGTGGGATTATGTTATAGATTATGGAAATGATATAAATTATAATTGAATCATGTTAGAATGCGTGTATTAAGATTGGGTAAGTGTTTAATTTTAAATAAAGGATACAAAAATTATTTCCCCCCATTTTGATTGAACTTTTTGCCAAAAGAGGGAATAATCAGGAGATGTGAGGTTTTAATACAATTGCTTGGAAAATGTGGGAAGAAATAGGTTTATAAATGTTATTATTATGAAAGGAGTAAGAATTTTTTAAAGAGAAAAGGAAAAAAAATCTCTACTTACTTTCTTAGGTTGATTTTGGTTAAAAGAAGAAAAATAGAAAAAGAAATTGAGTTTTGATAATATTATTGAGGGATCTTGCCTTATTGAAAATAATTGATGTTGATAAGTTAATTTAAATAATAATTTTTGTAAATAAATAAATGAATGTTTCAGAGTATATTCAATAAGTATGTAATTGGCATTGAAAATTTTACCAATACCAATAGGTAAAAATAATTTAGTAATTTGTGTTGGTACAAATAAGGCTACGAGACTCAACCAGCAACAAAGAATTTTTTTCACGAACACAGATATCAGGTAAGTGTTTGAGACCTTGAAATAATTAATTAGTTTATTTTTTATTGTAGAAGGAATTTTATAAATTGTAAATTATAACACTAGTTACTGGAAATAATGCCTTGGTGAATGGACAAGTCTTGAAAATTATTTCCTGGTTACTGAAAATAATACCCCGTTGAACAGTTAATCATTAAAGATTATTTCCTGATTATTGAAATTTATACCTGGTTGAATGCTATATTAAGAAAAAATTAATTATGAATTTATGAGATAATCACATGATGTAAAATAAATTAATTGTAAAACTTTAAAGTTAAATATGCTGGTTTGTAGAAGATGCTCTTAATGTTTTTATTTTAGTAGATTTATCTCTATATCAGAAAAAAATTTATGAAATTAGAAATTAAAAAAAAAATATATTCGATGATATTAAAGTCATTTTAATATATACGAATAGTTAGTCCTTAATCAACTACTCATTGAAAGGTGCAATTTTTTTTAATCATGTTTAATGCGATTATGTTTTTAGGTGCATCACACCCTCGATCTAGAAAATAGATGCTGGATAAATAATTTTTATTATGTGATTAATGTAATTAAATGAACTAATATTTTTGTTGTGATGTGCTTACATATCTAAAAATTATAATGTTTAACTTATTATTTTGTGTGTGATGTAATTTATAATGTTATTATTGTTAAATTGATTTATGGTTGGTTTTATATATATTTTTATGAATTTGTTAGCTTTTATCATAGTGTTTTATAGAAAATAAAATTGAGATATTGACATTTGTTTAGTGTTGGAAATCCAAATAATAGAACAAATATTGTGATTGATGTTACAAATTAAAAAATAATTAAGTTGATAACTTGGTATATAAAAAATATAAAGAAAACTCTGTCAAAATTTAAAAAAAATAATATTTATATAATAATAATAAAAAATTGACATGTACAAATATATACATTATATATTTTAAGTTTACAAGTGAATATTTTCATAGTTGATATCAGAGCCCTAATCTAGGTTCAGAAATGAAAAAAAAAAAGGAATTTAATAAGTTTTTAACTTGTACAAGAAGGGTTCGCACAAGGAAAGATGTGATGACAAGAAAAGAGCCTGGGGAGAGGCAAAGAGAGGATCTAGTAGAGGATACTATATCTCATATGCCGCCAAAACCTTCTTATTTTTGTTTTCCTGATACATACTATGGAATTAGATTAAAAAAAATTAAATTTTTATAAAACATGTTTTGCAACATTTCCAAACACTCACTTATTTGTGACATATCCTATTTAAATGTTCAAAACTCTAAGTTTCCACGAGCACAACTGCATCAAAAGAGCTTGAGATTGAGCTAAGCAATAACTCATAAGAATATTGAAGACTTATAAAAACTGTCACACACTCTTGAGAAAACCACCTTGTCATTGACTCTACAAAAAATCACTCACTAGAATTGATAAAAAGAACTTATGATCAATAGGCAAAATATATGTACGTAATCTGATTCTAATTTGATGGAGGAGATGAATCATTTAACTTAAATGATTCACCAATCTTTCTGTAAAAGTTTGTTAGTTGATGTCATGATAGTTTATTTATAATAATTTTTATTTTAATATCAATAAATATTTACTATAAATATTTTTTTATTTTGATGTTGATAAATATTATATAACAAATAAATAAAACATGTGATATTTCTGATTTTATTATCAATAAATAAAATAAATTTAAATCAATACAGGTATATATTTTTATTTATTTACAAAAAAATTCTACACTAGATTTTTTTTCACATTAAAAATATACATATTAATTACACATTCAAACACCTTAAAAAATATAAAAAATATATAAATAAATATAAATAAACCCACAAATATTTTTAAAATTTTCTGACTTTACAAAAAGCTCATTTGGCTAAATATCTAAACAAATGGAAATAAAATGAAGGGTCAAGGAAGGGTATACTTTTTCGAACACTTTCTCGGCCTAAAATAGATTGAGTCGGATGGGCCTGACCCCCAGCCTGGTCATAGCAGTTTCTGTTTTTTGAGCTGAGTCAGACCAGTCTGACCTGGTCACTGGCTCAAGCCAGTGATCCGACGGTCACTGATGTAGACCGCATGCGTGAATTATTCACGCATGCGCTGCACAGTGCGAAGGTAATTAAAATTACCTTCTGAAATGCAAGGCGGGGAGAGACGAGAAACGGCTGACCTGGTGCAGCGAGGCGTAGCCGAAGACGATGGCGCATTGTGCTGGACGACCGAGCTGCCCTGTTCTTCTTCGTCTCCTCTCCAGTTCGTCCCTGTGTTTCTCTCCTGGAGTGCCCTGTTTCTGATGCAGTGGCTACTGAAGATGGAGCTCTGGAGCTGCTACTGAAGACGAAGTATAACGGTCTCACCCTCTTTTTTCTCCTTTTCTTTGCTTTCTTTCTCTAGCTATAATAGCCAGAGAATGCCATACCGTTACCCAGATAATAAAGAGCTTACGTGACTGTTATTGCAGGAGTAATGGCGATGCATCGTTGTGTATCCGTATTTTGGGGTCGGGTGAAGAAGGTGAACAGGGTCTGGAAACGGCGCCGTTTGATGTTAATGGCCATTTGCGTTTTGGTCCTTGACGTTTTGTAATCAAGCCCCCTGGATAAACTTTAATTGGACCCCTTCATTTCAAAGCATGTTACGAAACAGTATCTGGTTTCATAAGTTTTCAATTCAGTCCTTAATTGACTCTTAAACATTTTATTCTTTTAAAATTACTCCTGGAAAAATCAATTAAGCCCTCTACAGCACCACCACCTTTTCAGTTTGGTACTTAGAGTTTAATTCCTTGCAATTATGACCCAAATCAGCCCTGAAACTTTATATTTGTTCAATTAAGCTCCTGATTTAATTAATTAAACTAATTTCAAGTTCAATTAAGTTCCAAATCGTATCAATTATTCAATTAATCTCTTGATTTGATTAATTAAACTAATCAAAAGTTTGATTAAATCCTTAAATTTTCAATCATGCTGCCTTAACCCAAATTTTAATTTACTATTCATTTATTTTATTTTTTATTTGTTTTTCATCATTATTTTTTATGTTTTTATCATTTTCAAAAAATATAGTGAAAATAAAAATAATAAAATAAAAAATAAAAAATTAGATTATCACACTTCTTATATAGATTCCTCGTATTGTAAAGGAAGAATAAGTAGGTTTCATATTATTCAATTTCTCTGTACATTTACACACTTTTTAGTAATTCAGAAATTAACAATGATTCCAAATATAAAAAACTTTCTACTTGTTATATATAAAAATTATGTTAAAAAAGAAAGAGATGAAGTGATGGACATGAAAGGAGTGTTTGAGAGTGAGTTTCAATCTATTTTTTTGTGAATTTTTTTATTTTATATTAATTTTTCAAATATTTTTAGATCGTTTTGATATATTAATATTAAAAATAAATTTTAAAAAATATAATAAAAATTATTTTGATATTTTTCTGAGTGAAAATACTTTAAAAAACAACTATTGCTATACTGTCAAATATCTCTAAAAAACTCATTAAACTTAACTGTAGATTAAAGCCATGTTTATTTTTTTAAAAATAGTTTTTGAATTTTTTTTTTTATATTTATTTATTATTAAAAAATCTCCATAAAAATCCAGATTTATGTAAGAAAGAGTATGTATATTGGGACATCCTTAAAACAAGTAATGAATTAACGTGGGTATAATTTGAAAGCAAAAATAGTGTAGATGTCACGCGATCCTTGAAATAAGGAATGATTTTATCAAGTAAGCTAACAATCTTGTTGGCCGGAAGATTCAGCATGCTGGTGACTAATAGAAGAATAACTAGTAGGCTTGTAACTAATAAGCAGTAATCTTTATAACAACTATGATTATGATTGTAAATTTTATTTGTAATAAACTTTTTTGTTCTAGAATCTCAATTATCTTATAATATTTTTATCGAGTAATTAAATTATTATTATTATTAATTGAAATAGACATAAAAAAAAACCCTAAACCACTGTAAACGACAACACTGATAAAGGTAGGTAATTGCAGGAATTGATTACTAATATCGTAATAATTAATCTACAAGTTACAAAAATATATAATGGAACTATCTTTCACATAGAACCCTCTCTGTTCCATTTTATAACGTTTGCTGGCTTTACTGGTCTCCGTCGTGTTATTAACGCAGAAGGATGAGACCAGGCTAAATTATCTGTTTTTATAAAAATGTAATGCTTCTATATATATTGATTTTGTATATTTAAATTAATTTAATAAGTATTTCTAAATGTTTATTTGAGGATTTAATCTTAAAAATCAAGAAAAAACAAAAGCATATTCATAAATCAAAAGGATTGTAATTTTATTTTACAAGTGAAATAAACAGAAAGAAATTAAAACAATCAATTTGAAAACAATGTTGATGGAGAAGAAAAGGCCTCGCACTGCCGCATCCAAGTTTAAGTTTTAGGTTGAATAAAAAAAATGTTTGACCGATCTTGGTTGACTGGATTAACATTAATACTTTTTTATTGAAAAAACAAAGCAATTTTATTTTTTATTAACAATAAAATCTTAATGACGATGCTTCCATCTTTATCTTTAATGGCTACATACAGACTTATATTTTTTACTATTTTTTTTCCTCAAAATAAAAACGTAAACCTCATAAAACTAACTCATAGTAAGCATCTCCACTCTAAAATAATAAAAAAACTAACTAAATCTAAAAAATTATTCTCAAATTCTAAGCTCTGTATATTTTTCCAGTGATAAAGTCACGTTTTATGGATAATAAAGTTTTTTAATTATCATTTAAAATCTTTTCACAACCTTTTTTATATTGTCCTTCTAAGCAAATTTTAATATTTTCTATTATTTGCTGTGAATCTTTTTATGCCATTGCTTTGTTTAATGTGGCAAACCCAAATTGCTATTTGCAACCAAAATATCATCTACGTGTAATAAACAAAATTGCAATAGTGCTCTAGGGAAAGGAAAAAAAAACTCTGAAATTGAAATTTAAGATTGTAGAAAAATAATGTCTTTTTATTGTTATTTTATTTCCATGTCACTTTAATTAATTGTGTTTTGGTGCTTATTCCCGAAAAATCAATGGAGATTTGTTTTTGCATTTAAAGAGTGTTTATGAAAAAAATTGATTATTTTATTTTTTTGTTTTAAATTAATATTTTTTTAGTATTTTTATATTATTTTGATGACTATATATCTTCAAATTAAAAAAAGACAAAATTACTTAAAAACTTGATAAAATCGTCTATTATAAAAGATAAAACGATGGTTTATAAAACAAATAGATACTAATTAATTATTATAAATACCTCTAGCGACTGGGGTTCCATTCCACATACCTCAACCATGTACTTTGCGAGGGTTTCTTGGAGGGCGAGACAAAAATGAGAGATTGAATCCAAGCTGCTGATTTAAAAATATGAGAAAAATTCAATGGTGGATAGGAAGTCCAAGTCATCTCTCCATGTCAAAATGATTTCCCTCTCATAACAAAACCAACAATTTGGCGCCATTTTCCAGCTGTCATAACTGAAATTTCCTTCTTGTCACAAGTTAAGTTTGACTCGAGGGGGAGGAAAGAATTGCACTGGACACAAAGGTCGTTTTCAAATCAAATGAACCTTAGACAATATGACCATTAGGATTTAGTAATAACTATACGCGCATTTTATTAGCGCAGGGTTTGTTTAAGAAAAGATGCCACGTGTGGCCAGTAGCGAGAATATAGGAAGTTATCTTCATATATAAGATTTGTAACAGAATTGGAGAAGGATAGTAATGAACATAATGAATTAATGTTTAGCTGAATGCGTGGAATTCTGCTTCTATCTCTCTCTTCTTCTATTTGCTCACTAACTTGTAAACACCGTGAATGGAACTTGGCTACAAGCCATTTCCATCACTAAGGCACCTCTGGATGTTATCCAGATTGGTTCTCAGTCAATCAGACACGCATATTTCTCCTTTTATTTTCATTCTTAAAATCTCTTAGAAGTTAGGAGGAGGAAGAGCCGAGTCTACTAATGGGTTTGCTACTACCACTGCTACTTCACTTGTTCGTGCAAAAGATGATAGTGGTTTTGTTAAATGGTATTTACTTGCGTTACCCCCCCTCTTTTTACTTTTTTTTTGGGTTTTCTTATTTGTGCTATTAATTTGAGTTTGAAGATTTTCAAGAATGTGTTATTAATTTGAATTTGAAGATTTTCAAGAAATGTAGCTATGATTTGTTTTTTTTTTTTTTAAAAATTGGGTTTTTCTATTTTTGTGTTCTTGAATTGATTTTGGGGTTTAAAATTATGGGTTCTTTGATTTTTTTGAAGAAATTGAGTAACCCGGTTGATTTTTGAAAAAACTCTGTTTCTGGGTGTCTCTAGTTTTGTGTTCTCGACTTGATTATAGGGTTTTCAATCATGGTTCTTTGAATTTTTTAAGAAAGAGAGAACCCGGTTGCAGAAATTAATTAAGGAATCAATGAAGTAATTCATTTGTTTTTTTTTTTTAAATTGATACATGCAATGAAGAGTGTAAGAAGGATTTGCTAGTGGCTTTATAAGTTTCCAAGGCCGTAGTCTTGATGCTAAAATCAAGATGAATTATGGTTAGTTCAGTTCCATAATGTAGCCTTGATGCTAAGAGGCATTGATTTTGTTTTTTTATCTGATTAATCAACTGATTGTTTGTCATGATTTGGGGATTGTGAATTAGTGATTTGGTTTGTAGGAAGACAACAATCTTGATAGAGCCGAAAGCGAAGAAAGAGAAGGGTAATGATCAAAATGCACTGAAACGACCTCCCATTACTTTTTTTCTCCTCATGTGATAATGCTCTTTGTTGCTTGTTTGTGTGGTGTAATATAATGTGATGATAATGTGTGAATATGGGGAGTGGAGTTTGTATTGATGTGTGTTGTTCTTTAATTAGGGGTGATCTTAGGAAAGAGTATAAGGCAACCCACACTCTTAAGAATGTTAAGAAGATAAATGAAACGTAATAGTTTTGTCATTTTCAATTTTATTATGTTGTTCAAGTTGATATACTAATAATCATAAGGGGTGATCTTAGGAAAGAGTATAGTAATGCTAATGCTGCATTTGATGAAATTCAGGTTGCAAGGGAAGGTGGTGAGAAATGGAAATTAATGACTGATGAAGTGAGTGTTGGTTTATCTCTCTTTTTTCTATAAATCATTGGTGGACATTTATAAGCTATTGAATGATGAGAGTGGTCTGTAACTGTTATGTTTTGATTTCGATTTGTTTCTGGAGAAGATTTTGATTTGTTTCAGAAGAAGAAGCCTTATGTGGATAAGGCTGCTGAGCTTAAGGCAGGGTATGCTGAAAATATGGATGTGAGTTCAAAATATCTCCTAAATTTACTGATTTAATGAGAATGTTCTTATAAGATTTAGAACCTTCAAGCTTAATCCTTTTATGAGTTTCAGGATTGTGCCTGAAATCTGATACATTTAAAATCTCCAGAAAGTTGTTTGCCCTGTTGTTTAAAATCCTTGAGAGAAACCCTCTAGGCTGATTTTATTTGAGCTCCATTGAGGATATTACATCTAGCAATTTGATTTCTAAAATATCAAACTTTAATTGGTTATGTGACAGCTTGAGACATGTTAGTGAAGAAACCACTAATGCTATCCATTAGAAAGTTATTAGATAGGTCTTAAGAGCTCAAAGAATCTGGTCTTGTAAATTTTGGAAGGTTTTCTTTGAGTTTACAGTTAGCTAGATGAATACCTGAAAGTTCTTTATCTTTGATCCAATCAAGAACTGACTCTAAATTGAGGTTGTTGTAAGTCAAGTTTATTGATAATAGATAAGGAAGACCCCTACCTTGAATAACTAGCAAAGGATTTGAGAGTTTATTTCTGGATAAGTTAAGATGCCACAGGTTTTGTAAGTTTGAAATGGATGAAAGAATTTGACCTATAAGACTATTAGAACTCAAAGAAGTGTAAGAGATTCTTGTTCTGCAGCTTCTCAGCCCTTCTCCTCTCTCCTTTTCAATTGAGTTTTCGGCTTGCTTTTGTGAGACATCTCATTGCTGATGTGGCTTTTTTTCCTCTGATTTGCAGGTCATTCATTCCTGGATCGGTGCACTGTAATGATTGCCCATAAAAAGCGCTTTAATTTGGCAAGTTGTTAAGATTATAATTTGTGTCCGGGGAATTGCTAATTGAGCGTCCTATTCATTTAGGACCAGTTTCCTAGGGCCTAGCCATTCCATCTTCTCTGTGGGTTGGTGCCTAGGTATGGTTTTCATGGAGCCAGGTTTGGTAAAGCTTTATTTTCAGTTTCATTTTATTTGCTTTTTTATTTATTTCCTGCACCCCTTTACCACTCCATTTCACTTCGTTTTAGGATGGGCTGCCATGTTTGCTTTGGCTATCATAGCTGTCCTGATTAGATTCTTTCCCTTCGTGTCAAGTTGTCTAATTTTTTTATTTAAGAGGGTAACGGATGGTTAGTTGTTCTCCCCCCTGAAAAACGTGGTTGTGTGCTCTCTCGGTTTCTTTCTTGCATTTGTTTTTTGGTTGTTTTCTCTATGCTGTTCTTGGCTTCGGTTCTTTCTTTTCTTTTCTCTTTTCTCTTGGCAACATCTGTTCATTTTTAATTTTTTATTTCAATTGTGAGGATGGCTGTGACAATTGGTTTTGCTAATCTTTGTTGAATGTTTTTGGGCGGTGGCTGTATCAGTTGTTTTGATCTATTTGCTCTGCATCCATTTTGGCTTTGGGTTATTTTTTGCTCTTGCAATCCCTATTTGGTGTTTTTTCTTTGGGTTTTTTTTTATTGTTTTGATAGGTTAACCAGAAGATTTGGGATCTTATGCATTGGTTTTTTTGGTTTTGGATTTTGTTTGCTATGTGGGGCCTCTTCTCCTGCGTTTCCAACTTTGTTGGGGAGCTTATGTGGTTTTATTGTGCTGGTAAGGCCAACCATTGAGGTCCTTTTCAGCTCTCTCTTTTTTCCTTTAAAGATTAGTGCATTCATGAGTTGTTTTGTGTTGTTTTATGATGTTGTTCCTTTGTGGATGTTCGAGACTTCAAGTTTGTTGCTCTTGGTTGTGGCTGGCTGGGTGCTGAAAAAATTTTCTTCTTTGGTTGCTTTTATGTTCATAAGTAGCTTCATGTTGCTTGTTGATGCATGTTTAAAGATTCAATTTTTTTTAACTTTAATCATGGCTACTTGAATGCTAATGAGGTTTCGTAGAAAATTTTGATTATGCTTTAAAGATGATTCACTAGATGTTTCAACACTTCCAAGGCTATATGTTTCATAAAGGATGATGCACAAAGGAGTTAAAAGAATTCATTGGTTGCTAATGTTTAGGATTTGTTTTTTTGAAACATAGTTATGCTGACTTTTCTTTAGTATAGTGTTGTTTTCTTTTCTTTTATTCTACTCTTTTTTCCTCTTCCCTTACCTTTGTTTTCTAATTTTTATTGTGAAACATCTATCACTTGCCTTGCTGTTTTGCTGTCAACTCTGCTAAGATCACGCCCATTCTCTCCTCAGTCAGCTTCTTGGTCTTCTTTCAAGAATCTGACGGTACATCTCACTTTTTTCCTTTCACTTATATGTGTTCTTAGCTTCTCATAGCTGTTACTTTAAACACCCCTTCCTTTACTCAATTCTTAACCATCTTTCTTTTAAGTTTGCTTCTACACAGTTGTTATGCTCCCAACCTTCATTTTTACTCCAGAAGCAGTTCCTTTTTTGTTTTTTTTTCCTGCTGCAGTTGTTTTCTCTTATACATTGTGCTCGCATTCTTTTACCCTTTTCATAGCTGTTACTTTAAGTACCCCCCTCCTTTACTCAAATCTTAACCATCTTTCTTTTAAGTTTGCTTCTACACAGTTGTTATGCTTCCAACCTCCATTTTTACTCTGGAAGCAGTTCCTTTTTTGTGTTTTTTTTCTTGCTGCAGTTGTTTTCTCTTATACATTGTGCTTGCACTCTTTTACCCTTTTTATTTTTTGTCCAACATTTCATTTCATTTTGCTGGCTCAGCACCCTATTCATCACTAGATTTATGACTTTGCAAGGTGCTGTTTATGTTGGTGCTCTATTAGCAATCTCGGTCCTACAATCAGGTTTTTTAAGAGGCCTTTATTCTTCTTGTTCTCAAGGATTGCATCAAATGTGTCAAATGTATGGAAGGTTAATATTCTAAAATATTTTTTTTAGTTTCTGTTAATCTACTCAACATGTGGATAATTGCCTACTTAGCTACAAAATAAAATAATCTTAATAAGTATCTATAAAGATATATAATGTACAAAAATTGAAGCTAGCTATAGAGAAGAAAGACTTATAGAATTATGTGTATGTTGAATGCCATTTAGGATACATGTGGACCGTATTCAAATTCAAAGTTATACTAAAATTGCTAAATTATACTCATCTGCAAAAAGATTGTTAAAGGAAAAAAAGATATATGCACAACATGATGGGAAATTAAGAGATTTATTGAATGTGTGTATTTTAATTTTGTTATATAATAATTAATTATATATAAAAAAAAGATCTATAATGATTTTGTATCAAATAAACGAAAGAAAAAAAGATAAATGCACTGAGACAATGATAGACAGAGTTTGTTGTAATTGGACAAGCACAAGTTAATTTTCTTTACTTCTACTGTTCTCCTCTATTTTTAGTTTAAATTCCAAAACCACCAACACAAAAGGAAAGAAACATGAAGGAAGAGATAAAGAAGGGAGACAGAGTACCAGTAATTTCGATTCTTCCATTGATGTTGAGCCCCACCAGAGCTTAATTTATACATCATACAATCCCACTAATGTGAAAGAAAGAAGAGAAGATACAAGAAACTTACCGATGACAATATATTCATCAGCTAAAAAACATAATTCCAGAACTTTTAATTATGATCTTCAGCCATTATATATATGAATACAACCTTATTAGCATATATCTGTTAGTGATCTCGTTTTATTTTTTATAGTTTTTGGTACTTCATTTTTATGTTAGCAATTTGTTGTGCAATTTTCTTATCTCGAAATACTTGTGGTTATTTTTCAAGTAGTGTAGTTGTAAAGCCTTAGCTCTTGAAATTATGAATTGTGATCTAATCAGTTAGCCATCCCTGTTCCTAAGCAATAACCCCTCTTTTTGGAGTGATCAATATACTTTGTGAAGTGAATTTACAAGATCTGCCAATTCAAGTATCTTTGTGCATTTTGGTGATTTTGGTTGTTCATTCCTCTAGTTCTTTTTTGGAACCATTATTTGCAGCATTTTTTTTTCAAAACTATTTTATGCTTTGAGCTCAACAAGAAGGTTTGAACCAAATTTATATTTTTATGCATGCAACTAACAGAAGTTGAACTGTTAAGATTTTGCATCCCTTTTACATTGGATTCTTGCGTTTAATATTTTATTTATTTCTATATAGAAGTAGTTTGTTTCTGTATTTCTTACTTAAGACTTCAATTAAGTACCCATTTCTGTTTCCATCATGTTTTCTTATCTCGCTCTGTTCACTTGGTTTATTCTACAGATAGAAGAAGTGTGTTTGTTAACATGAGGATCCGCATTCCAGAGAAGTTTCTTCAACTTGCTCTAATAAAAAAATAATAATATCAATATATATTATAACTAACATGGTGTTAGTCATTGAAAGATAAACATAGTGTTAGATAGCTAACATGGTGTTAGTCATTGAAAAATAAACGCCGCTAAAATTCAAAATGGTTGGAGTTAGATAATATATTATCAATATATAATTTATAAATCTATATTTTATATGTAAACTGGAGCCAAACTTGCCTTTTTCTTTTTTTTTTCTTTTTTCTTTTCCTTTTTAAAATCTTGGGATCAACTAAAAAGTGTTTTTAGCTTTAATTGTATTTACTACTAAAAAGTGATTCGTTGGCAATCTTAGTAATGATCTTATTGATTGTTATTAAATGAAATTAGCTAAGTTAAAATTGGTTAGGCAAGAAATGATTAGGTTTGTTTTAAGAATCATAATTGTGTATAAAGTTGGTGATTTTAAAATAAATAATACTGCATAGACAATGCAATAAATATAAGTTAAATTATCTTGTAAGAATGATATTAGAAGAATGCTGGATGGCCATTGATTTTATCATTGATATGTATATATTTTAATACATAGTAATGGTTACTTTTGATAATGGCATGCGATAGTGTCCAAACAAATAAATATAAGTTAAATTATTTATTGCATGTGAGAGTGTCCCTATCATCTCCAAGTTATTGATAATGCACAAAAGTAATTTTAATTTAAATTATTTTGTGATATTAATATTATAATAATGATTGATGGTTATTGATAATAAGATACATTTTGTTAACATCATAATAAAATGAAGTCTGATTATTATTTTTGATATGAGAATAACCACTGATGGGATATGAGAGATCTTGGGCCACTCAGAGCCATTCTCCTTTCTGCATACTACAAAGTAACGGAATAATTAAAACCCCAACTTACCTGTACACTACTTGGCTTATTAACTCTAATAATTGCTTTTGATTAACATGTCTAAAGAATGCTGGGATATGAGAAAATAACCCATTTTTAACAGAATGAAGTCTAATTATTGCTGCTTCTTTCATTATTTTGAATTCTTTAATTGGTTCTCTCTCCTCCCCGCATCCTACAAAGTCACGGAATAATAAAAATTAAAAAACCCGACTTCCCTGTACATGATTGATGGTATATGAGAGATCTTGGGCCACTCAGAGCCATCCTCCTTTCTGCAATTTTCTGATAGATGCGGACACCCCCCCCCAAATCTCCAATCGCTTGAATTTGGAGAGGCGTTGAATGGCTGTTGAACTTGGCATATACTTGAGATTCTCGCAATACACAATCGAAAGAGATTGAAGAGAAGAAAGGTTGGCCATCCATTCTGGCAATGCTTCCTCGAACTCCTCACTGTTGAAACCACATATCCACAATTCCTCGAGGGCAGTGAGGTGTTGAAGTTGGTGGGTTACACTCTTCAGTTTATCCCATCCCCATATCGCTAGGTGTTTGAGGGACCCACTCAAGTTGAGGTGTTGGATTGAGTTCAAAACTCCTGCAGGAAAAGCCTCCATCTCCTCTGAGAAACCACCGATTCTCAAAACCTCCAGTTGGGTGAGGCCGCCCAAGCAATCATCCTCTGGGATATCACTCAAACTGGGACACGCGGTGATTTCTAATTCAACAAGAGAATGCAATTGTCGTAAACCATGCCAATCAATACAGATGAGCTTATCACAACCTCTAATCCATAATATTCGAAGCGAAGACAATTCTTGCAAATCATTGATATGGATAAGCTCACTCCAATACCATATCCGCAACATTGTAGTCCGCTTGGAAGAGCTCCCAATTTACACCCACTAACAATTAATCTCTTCAAAGAATATTTCAATTCTCGGAAATCACCAGGAATTGAGATCAACTCATCGCAGTTATCTATCATCAATTCCACCAGAGCTGTGCAGTGTTGTATGCTTGGAATGGATGCCAGCTTTGGACAGCTCCATATCCTTAAAACTCGAAGAGATGTGAAGCCATGAAACTCACCAGACAAATATCTCAGTTCATCACGTGATAGATGAAATATCGAAATGCTTTTCAACTTTCCACACCTCCCAATGCTCAACTCTTCAAGATAAGGAAATACTGCAACAACTTCTCCACCTGGTACCATCCATACCCCACAAAGTGAGCTTTTTCAGTGCTGGAAACAGTACTGCTGCGCTGTCACCGCTGCTACTATAGAACTCATTGCCTATACATTTCACATTAGGCATTCCATTCATATATAGAATCTTAAGGCGAGGAAGACATCCAAGTGTTGGGAGTTGCCTCAACTTGCCATGCTCCTCAATGCTCAACTCTTCAAGACAGGGAAATACTGCAACAACTTCTCCACCTGGTAACATCCATTCTTCAAGACCATCCATTCTGGATAGAGTTGAGTTTTTTCAGTGCTGGAAACAGTACTGCTGCGCTGTC
>NW_011500303.1:14614-19868 GCF_000495115.2 Populus euphratica | reverse complement strand
AGAAAACCTTCAGCCATCCAAAGTTGAATTAGCTCTTCCCTTTTAATTTCAAAATCTTTAGGAAAAATGGAACAGTATGCAAAACATTTTTTCAGTGTTGGCGATGACAGGTAATCAAAACTGAGTCTCAATACGCGCAAAGCTTTATCTCCATCCGGAGAATCCCAAATTCTACTGTTCTGCCTGCTTTCTTTGAAGAGTTCCTCCCAAAACTTTAGCAAGCAATGGAATCCCTCCACTTTTCTTTGCAATCTCTTCTCCAATAGACTCGAAGCGTGAAGGTATTGTTTCTCGTCCACCCCTGCTCACCTTTTGCTTGATAATGGACCAACATTGATCATCTGATAGTTTTCCTGGCTCGTGCTGACTCCCTGGAGCAGTCTTCATCATGTCTGCTACTTTCTTACTGCGGGTTGTAACAACAACAGCATTCCCATTCTTGCTGTTAACTTTGAACAGTTGCTCCTTCAAATCATCCCACTTAGCATGGTCTTCATTCCACACGTCGTCAAGAACAAGAAGAAGTGCTTTCTTTTCCAGCTTTTTCTTAAGGTTTTCCATAATTGCATCTAGATTGCTCAACCCACCAGTAGATTTATCAATCTTTTGCAACATCTCTCCTAATATCCTCCTTTTACTGAAATAGAGACACAAACCCATAGAATCACATCAAAATGGTTTTTCTCCCTCGCTAATTGACAAACTTTCTTTGCTATGGTAGTCTTTCCAAGACCTGCCATCCCAACAATAGGGACAACAGACAGAACTTGTTGACCGATCGAGCCAATCAGCAATTTCATAACTTTAGAGACATCATCCTCCCTTCCTACTACAACTTCTGAGCTTTCAAGCAAGGAATCTGTCTCTCGGTCTATATCTCGAATAACTTCAGGAGCACTCTCTACATGTTGAGATGCAATTCCCAGCCCACAGCCAATTGCAAGTTTCTGAATCTCATCCAGTGATCCATTGATCTCCTTAACTTTCTGACCCATATTCAGACGGAATGCAACCGGGTTGTGCAGTGAAAAGCAGCCACGTACCTTTCCCTTCTTTTGGTCTTTTCGGAGAATCTCACAAGCAAACTCGTCTAGAACATCTTCAGCATCGTAAGCTAAATCTTGTAGCTTCTCCAGCCAAAGCTTCGCAGACTTGTCTGTTACTGGCCTTCTGGCTGCATCTTGGAGCACAGCTTGGATCATGGTCAATGACTCTTCGAGCTTTAGCAGCTGTCCCTCCAATCCCCAGGCAAGTCCGATCCCTTCAGCAGCTATGGAAATGACCCTTGTCAAAGTCTCCTCCATGGCAAACGTAAGAAAAAGCTCTGCCGCCATGTTCTCTTGTTTTCTTTGGGAAATCTAGGAAGAAAGATTGAGCAAAAGAGAGAGAAGAAGGGTCTGGAAGTTGTGATGGAGGGATGAAATGAAGTGCGTTTTGGAATGGGGAGATGCATTCAACTTGAAAGCAGAGGGTCCCTCCTTCACTGTATCAATTAATTGATTGCAGCTGGCAGCATCTTCCACGAAACACTGCTTTCAAATTAGTCATGCAAAGGCGAAGAAAATGACCCTACCTTCTTATCTTGAGTGTCCATATCCATCAAGGCCTGTAGACAACTTGAAAGCAGAGGGTCCCTCCCTCTCTCTATATTCTCTTGACACGCACAAATGGACAATGAATCTAAGAAAGTAGTGTCAGTACATAGACTTCGGTTTGTGCATGAAATTAGGATTGAAACTATATTTTTAACATTTTCTATTTTTTTATTTAAAATTAAATTTTATTATATTTTTATATGGTTTTAATATATTAACATTAAAAATAATTTTTAAAAATATAAAAAAATATTTTAAATCATATCCGGTACCGTACCATATCTCCATAATCTGTTATCCGGACGGTTTTTTTCTAGGATTTTACTTTTTTGAATTTCTCCTCTAAAATCTGGAATTTTCTGCTATTTTTTTTTATTTCCTGTAAATTTGACGATGCAATGGATGCTACATATTTTTTCTGCTTCATAAATTTGTTGAGCCATTTATTATGTTACAGCTCTGATGGCTTTAGGGATAATTAATATAATTTGTGAACTCAGTGATTGCTCGTTTCCTACCTTCCTTTTAAGAGGAGAAAATTACTCTATATATTGCTCTCTCTTTTTTCCGTAGTTTTCAAGTATCTTAATGCTAACTTGAACGCCCAAAAAATTAGTCAATAAAAACTTTGAAAAAATTGGAGGATTTTTATTATAATTGATTTAATAACTAAAAAGTCCAACATTTAATAATTTAATGTTACAACTTTATCACCAAATTATGAAAAACAAATCCCCTAATTTCTCTCTTTTTGCCATAACTCATCTTCATCTTCTCCCCTCTATGGAAATTTCAGAAATTTAAAGAAAGTCTAGTCAACCCTATGGAACCAAAAAAATTTAACAATAAAAACTAGTTGCATATCATTTTCATTTTATTTTCACATAAAAAGATAAAATAAATTTAAAATAAATGATAATAAAAATAAATAGGTCTTTATTTATTTCTTTGTCAATAAAAAATTAAAAAATAAAATAAAATATTTAAGATATTTATCATAAATATAATATTCTATAAATAAAAATTAATCAATAAAATAATAATATGTTGCATTTTCCAAAGATATGCGTACTCCTATAAATCTTGAAAAAAAAAAGGGTCTCATTTTAGGAAAAAAATTAATCTATTATGATTGATGGGATATGAGAAATCTTGGGCCACTCAGAGCCATACTCCTTTCTGCAATTTTGTGATAGATGCGGACATCCCCACCCGATATGCAATCGCTTTAATTTGGAGAGGCGTTGAATGGCTGTTGAACTTGGCATATACTTGAGATTCTTGCAATCCATAATCCAAAGAGATTGAAGAGAAGAAAGGTTGGCCATCCATTCTGGCAATGCTTCCTCAAACTCCTCACTGTTGAAATCAGCTATTTCCAATGTCTCGAGGGCAGTGAGGTGTTGAAGTTGATGGGGTACAGTCTTCAGTTTATCCCATCCATCTATCGTTAGGTGTTTGAGGGACCCACTCAAATTGAGATGGTGGATTGAGTTTAAAACTCCTGCAGGAAAAGCCTCCATCTCCTCTGAGAAACCACCGATGCCCAGTCTCTCCAGTTGGGTGAGGCCGCCTAAGCAATCATCCTCTGGGAAATCACTCAAACTGGGACACGTGGTGATTTCTAATTGAACAAGAGAAGGCAATTGTCGTAAACCATGCCAATCAATACTGATGAGCTTATCACAACGTATAATCTCTAATCCTTGAAGCGAAGACAATTCTTGCAAATCACTGATATGGTTAAGCTCACTCCAACGAACTATTGATAATTTCTCTAGAGATGCGCACCATTGCAGTCCGCTTGGAAGAGCTCCCAATTTACACCCATCAACAATCAATCTCTTCAAAGAATATTTCAATTCTCGGAAATCACCAGGAATTGAGATCAACTCACCGCAGCTCCATATATCAAATTCCACCAGAGCTGTGCAGTGTTGTACGCTTGGAATGGATGCCAGCTTTGGACATCTCTGTATACTTAAAACTCGAAGAGACGTGAAGCCATGAAACTCACCAGGCAAATATCTCAGTTCATCACATCCGTCAATTTTAAATTCTACGAGAGATGAAAGACCACATATCGAAATGCTTTTCAACTGTCTACACCCCTTAATGCTCAACTTTTCAAGACAAGGAAATACTGCAACAACTTCTCCACCTGGTACCATCCATTCTTCAAGACCATCCATCCTGGATAGAGTGAGTTTTTTCAGTGCTGGAAACAGTACTGCTGCTCTGTCACCGCTGCTGTAGAACTCATTGCCTATACATTTCACATTAGGCATTCCATTCATATATAGAATCTTAAGGCGAGGAAGACATCCAAGTGTTGGGAGTTGCCTCAACTTGCTGCAGCCATTCAATCTCAGCACCATCAGATTATTGAGTTGCAATATCCATGATGAGAAATTTTCACCTCCATAACCCTCAATTGTCAAGCTTCTTATGTCTGGGTGAGGCTGCAGGCCTTCCAGCACATCCTCGCTATTGACACTGCTGTTACCTTCATCATCACTCCATTCAAACACCAATTTGTGCATTCTTTTTTCACGCAGTTTTGCCTTCTCAGCTTCTTCCTTGTCTCTCACTTGCTCAAGCTTGCTTATCTGCAATTCTCCTCTTAGTTCATTCAAACATCCCAGCTCTTCAACCATATGATCTGGACCCACAGCAAATAAAGGCAGAGTTTGAAGGCGTGTTAAGAGTCTCACCTCATCTGGCACTAGCTTTAGATCATCAAAATGAAGATGTCTCAAGCTCACTAAATTCCTCATCTTCTTGGGAAGCTTTTCTAGTGACTTGCAATCAGTGAATCTTAATGTTTCCAAATGGTACAGCTTGGTGATGGATTCCGGCAATGCTCTGATAGCAGTATCCGAGACATCAAGATATCTCAAATGTCTCAGCTTGCAAATCGAATCTGGTAACTCTGTGATACCAGACCCTCGCAATTTGAGAGTTCTCAAGCTTTTGAATTTCCAAGATCCATTCAATACATCAACCATTGAGAAAACAGTTCGCAATTTTCTAGCATCAACCGCTGTTAATGCTGCCTCATCATCCCCACGAGACATGCGATTTAGATGACGAATATGAGATGCACCATCAACAGCCGAATCCTCCTCCAGATTTAACACTTCTGATTTTGAGACCTGCAATGCAAGATCATGCACAAGATCATGCATCTTGCAGCTTGTTACGATCTCACACTCATTCCTTTCAACATCTTGGAAAAAGGAATTTGCAAGCAAGTCATTGAAACACTTGTTGCCTTCGTCTTCCATCCTCCCATTTGATGGCCTGAGAAAACCTTCAGCCATCCAAAGTTGAATTAGCTCTTCCCTTTCAATTTTAAAATCTTTAGGAAAAATAGAACAGTATGCAAAACATTTTTTCAGTGATGGCGATGACAGGTGATCAAAACTGAGTCTCAATATGCGCAAAGCTTTATCTCCATCCCGAGAATCCCAAATTCTACTCTTTAGAATTGACTGCCACTCCTGTGCCTGCTTTCCGTGAAGAGTTCCTCCCAAAACTTTAGCAAGCAATGGAATCCCTCCACATTTCTTTGCAATCTCTTTTCCAATAGACTCCAAGTCTGAAGCTATTGTTTCTCCTCCACCCCTGCTCACCTTTTGCTTGATAATGGACCAACA
>NW_011500303.1:0-7834 GCF_000495115.2 Populus euphratica | reverse complement strand
GGGGTCAAAGAAAAAATTTTGAGCACAAGAGAGAGAGAAGTATGGTGTGAAATATTAAAAGATAAAACGAAGTGTGTTTGGAATGATGAGATACAGAGCATAGTTGCATGAGGGTCCCTTCCTAATTGATTGATGGCTGTTGGCAGCATCTTCCACAAACCACTACCGTCAAGTTGTTATGGCATGGCTAAAAAGGTTCCACGAACGCCTTTGTCGGCATGGTATTTGGTGGGGAATATGACTTCATGTAGTGGTAGAACACCTCCTTCCTAGTATCTCCCCAGTAAATAAAAAGTGATAAGCAAGTAGCATCAAGCCATCGACACATAATATAGTTGGAGCGGGCAAACCCATAAATGTACCCCACAGTAAACAAAGAAGTGAAAGCCACGTTCCATAAAAATTTTCCCCACTGAAAGCCAGATTTAAAGGTGGATACAGTTCAAATTTCATATCTTTACAAGGTAAACAAGTCTTACCTCCCACTCTGAAGTTGTAAGAGGGATGGTTGGATCAACCATTGTAGTCAAAGCATCTACAAAAGGTACTCCAGCAAAAGCAACTTTAAACAAATTAGGCCTCATATTAAGGACAGAGCCGATAAGCAATCCCTCTGCACTCCTTCCTTCAATGCACGGTTTTTCCTTTGGAGAGAACCTCTGTTCTATTGAATACGCAGCACTGTTGACCAAGAATGATTCTTAAAGTAAAATAAAATCTAAGCAGAATTTAGGTTTGTTTATAGTATCAGAGTTTGTTTATTATTGCTATTCTAATGGTTATTTTTATTCTATGTGACATAAAATAAGATATGCTTGAAGAATAACTTATAATTTTATTTTTTTTATTGTATAAATAAACATTTTGAAATTCAATAAAGTGAGTGTTTTACTGTATCTACACAAAGCAAAATTTGTTTTCTCTTCAATATTAACAAGCATAAATAATAAAATTTGTGCAAGTATTCTTTTTTTTTAAGAACTTTCCATTCTCGTACCACTGCCTTTCCCACCTCCACGAATGTGAGCAAATATAAAATCATAATTCCATTTTAATCTTAAAATGACTTTCATGACCTGTATAATTGATAAGCTATTATCCTATATCAATTAGGAGAGATTACTCATTACAAGACTTCTTTTAAAGAATAAAATTCACTATGTAAGATAATATTATTAGAATTGTTGCCATTAATATATAGTAATTATTAATGTAGCAATTATCAATGCACTGCATCGTCCATTGATAATGAAGTATTTGTAGTCTATTATTATTGTCAAAAGCTATAATGGTGGGTTATTGGTGACAGTTGTTAATGTCAAAAGAAGCTACATTAACCGTTGATAAATATAACAGCTGGAGCTACACCAACCATATGCAAGCTGCCAAATATCAAAGATTGACAACCATTATTGTTGAAAATGAGTTGGTGACCACTATTATTGACAAATGATCAAGAGGAGCTGCCATTGAAGCCTATAAATAAACACCGAGAGCGAGCAGCAAAGAGAGAGAGTAAAAATGCAGCTAAAGATGTGAGAAATATAGGAGAAAGTGGACTATCAAGAGCAGTTAATAATAACTGTTATTGCAGCACTAAGAAGAGAGCAATAAAGTGAGGTTGAAAGTTGTTAAAGAGTGAATGATACCTCCTTCTTTATTGTTGTAAATCTTATTCTGTTCATATATAATGCAATCGCTTCTCTTATAGATGTAGGCAGTTTGTCGAACCATGTTAAATATATTATTAGTGTACTTAGCTTTATATGGGTAAATATCAGAATATCTCGTGGTAGGCCTATTATATTGCGGATGTGAACATACCTCATTAGTTGGTATCGTTTATGGAAACAAGTCATATGCTATATCCAAACCCCTCATCTGAGGATTCTGATGAGACCATTATCACATATCGATTAGGAGATGAGAGCCTTGGTTACTTATATGACACCCAAAACAAACCCACTAGAAACCATATGGAACAATATCTCATAATAGACCTATCATGCTGTGAATATGAACACATCCCATCAACAACCATTCCTAAATCGCAATGAAGAAGACTATTAATAAATATGCATGTCATACTTGATTATATCTTGAATTAAAAACTGCCCACACTATATAAATGACCCAAGAATGGGTTAATAAGCTGTGTAACCTCACAATAATTTCCGTTGAAAACCTTAATCTTCTTAAGGTAAAATAACTTAGACTTAAGGTAAGTGCCAATAACTTAAACTTCTTTCATATTACCTCATATGAACCATAGCTATTAAGCAGCAGCGGATCAGATCCATCAAGCTTCACAAGATTCTTCCTATAGACTATTGATATAGGGACCCGAGCTCCATCAGAAGCAGTTACCCATTTCCTTTCAGTAGGCATACTCGGATGCATCAAAGCCCCCCAAGACCTGAATATAATAGCTCCAAGTCTAACACAAGGAGAAAACTCAGGAAGTAAGAAGAAAGTTATTCTACTCTCAAAGTTGAAGCAATCAATCCTATACATAAATTGAAATAGAAAACAAGTACCTTATCAGGCCGAAGGATCTCATCCATTGTTATATAAACCAAAATTTCATTATTGGCCCTCTCAACATAGGATGTTACTCTTGTCAGAGGCTCCCCTGTTGGAGCTCCAGTATATGCATCAATGACATGAGAAGTATAAATTTCATCACCTTTTGTGTCTTAAACATATGCAACCAACTTATGATTTGGACCAAGCTGAAGAAACAGATGAAAGGAAGAAAACATTGAACAGAAATCAACATACAAATGCTGAACATACTCCTTTCCCTACAAATTCCTTGTATAGTAATAGTACGGACCTTTTCTATAAGGTGCCCCTGATTCTCCCCTCTTATTTATTTGAATAGCTGATACTTAAATAGCTTGGTTCCTAAAACACATTATACACTCCATTAATCCTTTTTTTTCACACAAAATGGTTTCTCAATTTCAATGAAAACCAAATTATGATTCCATGATCAATACATAAAATCTTATTTTCAATCTAACCCTATTGAAATTTCATAAATTAATGTTGATATAGTTTGGTCTATCATTTTTATTTTCTAAAACAATGTTGATATAGTTTTTTTTTATAAAAAAAATTCTTTGTTTTTGACCCTATCAAGTCTCGACAGGTTTGATCGTAGTAAAATCAGCTGTGCCAGACAATGACATTGGCTACTGGTCTATTGAAATTTCATAAATTAATGTTGATATAGTTTGGCTCAATTTCAATGAAAACCAAATTATGATTCCATGATCAATACATAAAATCTTATTTTCAATCTAACCCTATTGAAATTTCATAAATTAATGTTGATATAGTTTGGTCTATCATTTTTATTTTCTAAAACAATGTTGATATAGTTTTTTTTTATAAAAAAAATTCTTTGTTTTTGACCCTATCAAGTCTCGACAGGTTTGATCGTAGTTCAATCAGCTGTGCCAGACAATGACATTGGCTACTGGTCTATTGAAATTTCATAAATTAATGTTGATATAGTTTGGTCTATCATTTTTATTTTCTAAAACAATGTTGATATAGTTTTTTTTTATAAAAAAAATTCTTTGTTTTTGACCCTATCAAGTCTCGACAGGTTTGATCGTAGTTCAATCAGCTGTGCCAGACAATGACACTGGCTACTGTATTTTGGAGTGAAGAATCAGTGTGTGATTCCTATCTTTATTTATTTCTTTTATCTTCTTTGCATTTCAGATCATAACTAGTACGGAGGATGGTTCTGCACAACTTTAGGGTAAATCCAGTCTTGGATTGTCAAGGATTTCAACCACAGTTTACGCATTATAGACTGTTGGTAAGAGAGTTCAGGCAATCAAGATGCCATTACTTTTTTTTCTTTTTATAGACTGCCTAGCTACTTGGTGGTCATTTTGATTTTAGAGGTTCATAGACGAGAGTTCGACAGAAGTATTCCTGACAAGCATGCATGTTTCTGAATTTCATAGAATACTGACAAAAATATTCATGATAACATGCTGAATAAGTGAAAGTGCTGTAGCAGCTATATGAAGCAAATGCTTGTAATATGTGACAAAAATATTCATTATAACATGCTTAGCACTCAGTTACACATACACAAATAATAATATTTCAGTTCTTTTTTGTAGAGAATACCATTGTAAAAGAGCTCCATAATAGGGGACAGAAGCTGCTATTAATCTCTCATATTCTATGTGTCTGAAGGGCTTAACTACTGGTATATAGATTTTTTAAAATTTAATAATATAGTTTTTAAAAATATTAATTTTTTTAATTATATAATAAAAAATAGATAATTTTAAAATTGAGTTCGATTAAAAACAAATACACGGTAAAACTTATAAACTAGATTATTACTCAACAAAATTGAGTAAAGTAATTTTTTTTAAAATTATATTCCAATACTGGGATATTTTTTCAATACCATAACATCTATATAAAAAAATAAATTAAAATAAATTATATTCTAAATCCCAATTAATAAATAATATTGGTCATTTTGAGGATGCTAGTTAGTTATCCTACATGGTTTTACTGTCAATAGAGACTGTGCGTAATTAGTTACTGGACAATGAGACCTGGCTTGAATGCGGTTGCAGTAGACAAGTATGACAACGGGCTTGTAGATTGTGAAACATAATGGAAATAATGAGTAATTGCCTTTAAAATTTGTTTTGATTGCTTATGACTAAATTTGTTTACCATACAAGTTTATTTTAGTTATTTTTAATGGCTGAATTCAGAAAAAAAAAATCCAAACTCATATCTATTTTTAAGATATTTTAAGATAAAAATAACACTCAAGTTGAATTTTTCTAATAAAATAGAACCATTTGATATAAAAATTAATTATTTTAACAGTTTAAATTATTATAGAGAATATATTTTTTTTATTTTCAGAATTCAGTGATCTCTTTCTTCTATTTAAACTAAAAAATTAAAAAAAATTATATCAAAATTAAATTGGAAAATTATTGAGGAATAGTATAGATATAATCTATAAAGTTTAAGAAATAAATTATAAAAAAAAATATGGATTTTGACATGTTATTTATTTATAGTGCCTTTTCTACTTTAATCATTTATCTTTTAATTTTTTGTAGTTAGCAGACTTGATTCAATTATTCTTGAATTTGATCAAGAAAATAATGCAATCAATCATGTAGAAAAAATACAGAGGAACAGATTGAAAAAAAAAAACGGAAGTGTTGCTCATCTTTTGTTTTTTTCAGTGTTTGATTGTAGCTTTTAAATTTTGTTTTTATTTTAAGATTTTTACGGTTTAGATTAATATTTATCTTAGGTTTAGATTAATTAAGTTGCTATTTTCTTTTTGTACATGCAAATCTTATATCAGTAGAGAAAAACTTAATAGAGAGGATGTAATGCCTTGCTCTGATCACATCAGCACTGCAATTTAGACTTGAATAAAATTACTATTAGGATCAAATTGGCTCTATCATTCTCAACAGTCACTATTATTCTCAGCAAATCAGAATCTGTTTTTCCCCATACAAAAAGATAGCAACCTTATGTGAAAATCTTGAGAAAGTCCCAACTTTCTCTGTATCTTAATTAAAATGATTCAACTAGATATCGAAAAGTAGTATCTGAGCTTCATTTTGAAACATAGTTGAATCATTTGCAGCCACTTCTCCTGAAAACATGGTGGGATTTCTTGAAAGTTATCCATATGTCGTTGAAACCAAACTTTCTATTTATGAATAGGTAGAAATCAAACGACATATGTGGATAACAATTGTTTTCTATTCATTGTGAAGAGTTGCTCCTTATTTTTTTATTTGGCTTCTAGGTTAAGTGTACGAAGGGAATGTTCTTTTCTGACAGTGACGATAATAAAAGGCTTGCCCTATAAGATGTGACGCAGAGCAACTATGAACGAATGGTAATTAATTAGTCAAATTAGATTCATCATCGGAAAAAATCTTCACCATCCGAGCAATAAGTTTGATTTCTCATAACTTTCTGCCCTTAAAGTTGTGTTGAGGTCAACATTATTACGTAGACAAAAAACTAGTTGCCAAAAATATTTTATTTTTTTTCAAAAATACTACCAAAAAAATATGCTACCAAGTGCTTAAGAACTCATGTGTCCCTCTGGCTGTTTTTCATGCTGTTGTAAATCCTAAAACCATCGTTTTCAGTGCAGCACCAAACATCCCACGCTACAATGTCTTCAGATAAAAAGGTAAGATCTCTCAAATCTCTGCAGATCCAAAATTTCACCACAAAAATAGAATGATATCATTTGATAAACAATGACAGTGATTGCCATTCAATTGTCATTTGGTGCTCCTCTCTTTATTCTATGCTGTAACTTTCTTTTGCCTGAGATTTGGTCCGATGGGTTTGTCTCAACATGACGGTCCATGCATGTTCTTGAACTTGCATCAGATCTTATTTGTTAACAAATTAAATAGAAATTAAATAAAAATAAAATAATTATATAAAAAAATATATTTGAATCCCAAAAATATAAGACAAGGGGAGTTAATTAGTGTTAATTTTTTAAACCGTGACTCGGATTACAAGACTAAAAACATTATATATAAAAAAATCATAATAGTTAAAATTACATAAATTAACAGCACAAAAAATCCAAAATAAAAAAATATAATAAAAATAATGAGGGTTAAAAGTGCAATAAAATATAAATTAAAGGGCAACAATATTTTTATGATATATTTAAAAGTGTAGTAGAGATTTTTTTTAATTTTTTTTGCTCGTAAATATATTAAAATAATATTTTTTAAAAAATAATTTATAATATAAATACATCAAACGATATAAAAATATAAAAAAATAATTTTAAATAAAAAATAAAATTCAAATTTTTCGTGCAATTCAACTGCACTTTCAAATACACTTTTAGACTATGTTTATTTGCATTGTTTATGTGGTTTAAATTGCAGTTAGCTTGAAAAAAATATAAAAAATGATGTTTTCCAAGTTTACTGCATTTTGAAACACGACATTAGCACATAGATAGACATGCATTTACTAAGATTAATGGAAGTATTTTGTCCTCATCAATGTAAAGTTTTAAACTCTTACAAGCCTCTAGTTTCATTTCCAATGAAGACCGACCAAGTACCATTATTGAATGTTAGTTTTTGGACAAAAAGATAAAGGTGGAATTAAATATTGGCCAAGCTAGAAGAAAAATTCAAGACGTCATGGCATAACCATGGTATTTACAAACTGCTTCTGGCCACCAAGTATAACATCAGACCAAACATACCACTCTTGGGAGCGGCAGTTTTGTCCTGATCGAAGTCTAGCAAAATATTTGTCTGCATGATTGCTACTAACCTTTTAGATCCAGGGGTAATCTTTAGAGCCAACCCCCATGGTTTGGAGGTGGAAACAGATGATTGATACTGAAAGGGTGGTCTGAAGATTTGGATTAAAGTTTTGGATCGGTGGGTATCCAATATTGTTTACCAAGCATACTTGATTTGTTGTTTCTCAATCACCTGAAATAGTACAAAGTAAATTTTAAAAATTAGTTTGAAGACTAATCTCTAATAGCACTAAATGAGGTATTTGATTTTTAATAAATAAAATTGTTTTTTAGGGGAGAATTGTAACTTTATAAACTTATTTGATTGTTTTTCTTTTATTTTTTTATTCTTTATCAGATTACTATTTAATTATTTATTCTGGATCCAAACTTTTTCCATATAGAAAATAACTTCTTAAAATTTTCTGATAGCATTAAATTATGGTGTAATATGAAATCTTAAGTAGTTTTTTGTTTTGATTGTAGTAAATTAATTTTTTATTTTTTATT
>NW_011503960.1:2162-7754 GCF_000495115.2 Populus euphratica | reverse complement strand
AAAATCAGTATCTAGTTTTTTAATCCTAAAAACCTATTTTCAACTAAATTTTCACTTAAAAAAACGTTTTAGATGTTTTTTTTTTAAATCCAATTATTATCATAAACTTGGAAAAAATTAGTCTCAAAATCAACCCAATTTTGAAATTTTTAGAGCCTCGATTTATTATTTTAGGCGAGATAAACTTCAAAAAAACAACTTAATGAATTTTTTTTTGTTTATTGAAATGCTGTTTTTTTCTTCTAGAGAACTTATCCTTGCTTAAGGCAAGATAAACGCCGAAACCCCTGATTTACTATTCTTGATTAAGGACTTTTGTCTATTATAAGATTTTTCATTTATATTTACGTTCAAATTTTATATTTTTTTATATGAAATGCTGTCTTTTTTTTTCCCAGAGAACTTATCCTTTTTGGTTAATTGATTCTAACAAAAATTAATTAAAAAATCAAAACAATTTAAAGGTAAAATGAAAATAAAGAAGAGTTTGAGTATAAAGTTAATATTACTCCAAAATATTAGCCAAAACTAATATATTTTGCAAAGAAACTTCAAAGTCCCTACAATCAAGCCGAGTCAGCTTAATTTAAAAACAGAAAAACTCAAATGTGAGGTTGAAACCACTTATTTTGCAAGAACAAATGTACGATTGAGAATTTTTCTAGGAAATATTTTTGCCGACTCAACAGATGTTATAATGCCCAACACACACCAAGTCATTGGATAATTCACCACAAATAAATGAATCGATTACACAAATTCATATATATTTTTGACACATTTTATTTTATTTTGTTTTTTAATATTTATAATTTTTCTTTATAAAAATCTGTTATGTTTCTGAATATCATACCCACAACATAAACAATAAAACAAAATTATTTGAAAGTTTTTATAATTATTAAATAAATCTAGAATTGTTTAAAAATTTATTATCAGAAAATCCTAATCTATTTCAACTTTAAATATTTCTTTAAAAGTTGTGCTATTATAAACCACAAGTCTTTTAATTATTCAATTTCCAACAATAATTCACATAAGTGAAAAAACAATTTAATCTCTATTTAGAAGAGATGGATTGTTATGTTTAGAATGCTATCTTTAATTTTGTGTTTATGTAATTTTTTTATCTAGCAGTCAACTACTAAAAAATAAGAGGCATGTCCTGAGAAATCTAAAAAATCCTATAAATTGATAAAATATTAATTTGTCCCCTAAATAAATTCATATATTAATTTAGGATAATTTTAGAAATTAACTCAATTAAGTATTTACTTGAGTTTTCTAGGTTTATAATTATAAGCCCTTTATTAATTATATTGTAATTTTTAATTTTTAAAATATATTTTAATCAAGTTATATTTAATTAAATCATCTCAATTTAATTTTTTACTAATGATTTTTATTGTGAGTGACCCATTAGGTTCTTAAAATATTAACTCAAATATAAATTATAACTATAATTAAATAGAATTAAATAAATTAATTTATTTTTGAAGATAAGATGCATCATTTAACAATATGTCATGATCCATCAAATATTAGAAAAGTTACTAGTACATTGACTTAACTTTTCGGTGACTAGTTTTTTAGTGTTATTAATATTTTTTTTATTAATAATATTCTAATTTAACATTAAAGCATAGAGTATGTCTGCCATGTTAAATCATGTTTATTTATTACATGATAGTTATTAATCGTTTAAGTAAGATTTGTAATTCTTTTTAAATCTCATTTTATCTTGGCTAAAGATTTCTTAGTTAATACTATTTGAGAATATATAGAATATTTTTTCTAATTTAGCTAGAGTGATAAATCATTTATTGACTACTCAAGTACTTTCATATAATTCATATTATGCTCATCGTCTACCCATTCATTACCTTGATTAAAATAACATATAACATAATTAAAATATAACATTTTCTATAAAGATAACTTGGTGATTTCAAGTCTAAGGATTACTTACACAATCGTTATGTAAGTTTTTTCATAGATATAGATGATTTCTCTATATAAAATTCTCATATGTATCAGTTTAATATACATATCTTATGACAAACACCTGTATATTAGTTCTAAATCTTAAGTTATGAGAATAACTATTTTTTTCATTAAGAAAAAAAACATAATATATATCAGTGTTTGCGATTGTAATGAATATTCAATATTGAAGAGGGTATCAACCAAGAATATTTTAGGAATAATACTTTAATGCATTAGAAAGCTCATAATTATAACAACTTTATAATTTTTTTTACAAAATTTTTTTGTTTCATGAATTTTATTTTTGCTCTAGATTTATTAATTTAATATTATATAAATATTTAAAATAAATTAAATTTTTATTATATATATATGTAATAATATCACGTATAATAATATATATATAGCATAAGAAATGCATTTTGATTAATTTGATCCCAAGTGTGTGCACTGATTTTACCAATTAAATGATTATTTTATTTAAATAAAAGATATTTTTAAATCAGTACATATATTAATCAAAAATAAGTTTTTTTTAATAATGTAAAAATGCATTTCTCACGTTTTCTTAATTTAATTTCTTAACGTTATTCATTTGCTGCAATTTTTATCTTCGTTATTTTTAGAGGCATTTGTGATTTTTTACAAACAAGGACAAAAAAGGAAAAAAGAAATAAATAAAAACGCAACGTTTCCATTAGAGGCAAGAATAAAGGAGCTCTCCGCGCGACCTTAGCCATTGCATTTCACAGATTGAGCAATACAGAAAGTGAAAAAAGAAATTTAGCAACAAAGCTTCAGGTCCTCTCTCTTATTCCTTTCCACCTTTCACACTTTCTATTTCACATTCGTTCTATTAATTTACCACACCCAAAACTAAGATCCAAACGTTCTCCATTTTTACGGGAATGTAAGGAAAATACAATGAGTATTCATGATCATGGGCTGAACCGAGGAATCTCGAAAAGCGTTGACATATGTTAGAATTAATTCTTGCTAATGTTAGATCAGAATCAAGATATTACCCCCTTTTACAGGTTCAATCAGATTT
This sequence comes from Populus euphratica, assembly GCF_000495115.2. Classification (NCBI taxonomy): domain Eukaryota; kingdom Viridiplantae; phylum Streptophyta; class Magnoliopsida; order Malpighiales; family Salicaceae; genus Populus; species Populus euphratica. The sequence continues at coordinate 4,717 of NW_011503960.1, read as the reverse complement.
TCATTCTTGTACTACTGGGCTGTAGCATGATGGAGATCGAAAACTAGAGTTGAGAATGCTTGCTGTTTTACTTTGTGTCCTGTCTCAATAAGCCAATTTAGAACGATGGCGTGAGACAGATAAACAAGTTATAGTTGCTTGATTGAGTTGTTTTTATTTATTTATTTATCTCGTTTAAGTCCTAACGAAATCTACAATACTTAAAGAACATTTATTGTTTCTCGCAGTGACATATGAGAAGTAGGATTTTAGGGTGGAGGTGAAAATGAATCCCAAATCCATTCCATTTTCTGCAGCTGGTTCAGGGCTCATTCGAGGGGGATTGGGTGCTTATGGAGAGAAAATTTTTGGGTCAGGCTCTGAGTATGTACAAAGCAATGTGAGTACTTTTATCCCTGTGGATATATTGCTAGCTAGATAGGTTGGCGTAGCAAACAAAGAATTACAAAGCTCAATAGTTCAGATGACTCTTTCATGTAATGACCCGAGTATTCTTGTTTTTTTTATCAGATTGAATTACAGCACATTAGACATCTATAACTGATTAACTTCTGTAAGAATATTTATTTTCGTAAGGTTAATGAATGTGATATCAGTACTTGGTAAGAAAACATTGCTGGGCATCAACAATTGAATGTGTTTCTTATGATTTTATTGTCGATGAGCAGATAAGCAAGTGCTTCTCTTACCCTCAATATTACTTCCAAGTGAATGGCCATTATGTCAGGAACAAATTGAAGATTGTTCTTCTTCCTTTTCTAAACAGGGTAAGTGAAATAACATAAATGCATTAAGGTTAAGAAAAACAAACATGTAAGATTGTAAGTAGTTGGTTCACTTGAGAAACTGTAATGCAGTTCTCTCTTATCTTCTTTCTAGGGTCACTGGACAAGAATAACTGAGCCAGTTGGAGGCAGGCTATCCTATAAACCTCCAATTAATGACATAAATGCTCCAGATTTATACATTCCTTGCATGGCATTTGCTACCTACTTGGTTCTTTCTGGCATCTCATTGGGCCTTTCTGGGAAGTAAGTGTAGGAACTTTGATGTAACCAAGCTTCCTAAACAGCTCTCTAACAACAATTTATTCCTGTCCGAATATGATCATATTCGCAATTCCAATTTTATGCCAGGTTTTCACCAGAGGCCTTAAATTGGCAGTTTGTTAAGGGAATGATAGGCTGGTTTTCCGAAGTGATGCTGCTGAAAGTTTCAATTCTTTCACATTTTAAATTTTAAAATTTCAAATTTTAAAAAAATTACAGCCAACATTCTAAGATTTTACAATTCGAAAAAATAGTCCATTTATAACTATTTTTATATATCTTAACATTTTTCTCATCATTTTCTTCTCTCCAATCTTTGTTATATTTCATTAAAATTCATCATGAATCATTCTAATTTTAATTTTTTATGATGCTTTTGATTTTGATGATGACATTCCTTTGTTTGCTTTTTAAGTTGCTACTGTTGTGGTTGTTGAAGAAGAATCAAATAATCAAGGGCGGAGAACAGGATATCGTGACTCTATTCCTGGTCACCATATTGTCAATCGTAATAGAAAAGAAGGTGAGTTAAGGTTATATAGTGATTATTTTACATAAAATTCTAAATTCACTGAAAGTCAATTTCGAAGAAGATTTAGGATGAGTCGTCGTCTTTTTCTTCGGATCGCAAATGCAGTGGAAGCTCATAATTCATATTTCAAACAAAGGACAGATGCTCTTGGTGTTCTTAGTTTATCTTATCTTCAAAAGGTAACTGCAGCTCACAAAATACTTGCATATGGTATTCCTGCAGATCTTACTAATGAATATCTTCGAATTAGAGAAACCACTGCGATAGAAAGTCTTAAAGCTTTCGTCAAAGCAATCGTAAAAGTTTTTGATGATTGGTATCTAAGGGAACCAAATGAGGTCGATATTTGTTGATTATTATCAATTGGAGAGTAGCGTGGATTTCCAGGGATGTTAGGGAGCATTGACTGTATGCATTGAAAATGAAAGAAATGTCCAATTGCATGGCATGAGATGTATACTGGTCATTGTCGTGAACCAACTGTAATTTTAGAGGCGGTGGCTTCACAAGATTTTTGGATATGGCATGTCTTTTTTGGAATGCCTGGATCATTAAATGATATTAATGTTCTTGATCGGTCACCTATCTTTGTTGCACTTGTTGAAGGTCGTACTACTCCTATCAATTATACAATTAATGGGCATGAATATATAATGAGATACTATTTAGCAAATGAGATTTATCCTAATTGGTCAACTTTTGTTAAAACAATCACAAGACCATTAGGAGTAAAAAGAAAATATTTTGCAAGCAAACAAGAGTCTGCAAGAAAAGATGTGAAGCAGGCATTTGGGGTGCTCCGATCTCATTTTGCAATTGTACGTGGATCTATTTGATACTAGGATGGAGAAACGCTTACATATATTATGAAAGCTTGCATAATAATGCATAATATGATTATTGAGGATGAAGGAGCAATGAACCTTGGATTTGACCATGAACATGAAGTCAATTCCTTTATATCAGTGTCACAT
>NW_011503960.1:0-771 GCF_000495115.2 Populus euphratica | reverse complement strand
ATGTTAAGTCATCAATTAATTGATTAGAATCACTTGGTTGAGAGAGAATATCTTCTGACTCACTCATAAGAAAGTTGGTAAAAGAGCTTGGAAAATTTGAATCCATCTACATTTAAAATAACTCAAGTTAAAACGTTATAAGAGAGTGTAAAAGAAGCTCATATTCAATGTCTAAGAATTTTGTAGTTTTCATACATGCAAATTAATAATAAGCATTGCCTCCTACTTGTTCTAACATAACAATTTGACCATTTTTTGAAATTAAAAGAGAATCAATATACTGGTTTAGTTGCATTTTCAACAAGACAAAATATAATTGACCTCAAATTAAAACAGACAATCAAAAATAAATTTTAAATATGTCACTCTATCTTTTTATCAATATCAACTACTATTATTAATTCCTCCTAATTTTATCAAAGATAACAACATAAATAAAAATTATCTTCCTTAACCCATATTAAAAACATAAAATAATAAAGAAACAAAAATCATCACAAATATTAAATTAACAACAAAAGGTCTAAAAAATCAAGAGATATAAAAGAAAAAATAGAAAAAGCTTTTAAACAAGCATACCTTTTAATTTCAACTAATTAACACAACCGATGTTAATAATTAACCAAAGAATAATTGATTCTTGTTTTTCTAAATTTGAGAGAAGGGTGGACACAATACAAAATTTTAAAACTATAAGTTTTTTTTCCATATATTTAAAGAAAATTTCTTCTATATTTAAAGAAAAAAATTGTTGATCAATGGCTATAAAAA
>NW_011503973.1:0-7690 GCF_000495115.2 Populus euphratica | reverse complement strand
ATGTATTATTGTCAAACTTTTTTTTTTTTTTATATATATATATAGTTTATAATGAATGTTGAAATTAATAATATTATAATAATCATAGATACAAAACCAGGATCGACTTGACGAGTTGACTCAGAATCTGGTTGATCTGAGACCTGAACTAGTCTAAGTTTAAGAAAAATAGTGAAAGTGAAATGATTGACTTGATGCAATCCAATTAAAAACCCAAGTTAATCAGGGATAAAATACAGGTAAAAAACTTATTGATATTTTTGAAAAAAATATTCAAAATGAGATTGCTTTGATTATTTCTTTAAAAATTCTAGGTCAATTAGATTGATTTTCCTAACTTATGACCTTAACTTCGCCTCGAGTTAATTCTGGAGTCGAGTTTTAAAATTATGATGATAATTATTTTTATCACTTAAGTCAATTTGTGTTGATCTTTTCGACTTGTAATTTGGGTCTTGTCCTAGACGACTCCTGAATTGGTTTTTTAAATTATGATAATAATTATTTTTATCTTTACATTGATATAGGTTAACCCTCTTAATCTGTGACCTGATTTTTGCTATAGGTTACTCCTGAATCAAGTTTTAAAAATATAACAATAACAACTTTTATTTTTTTGTTAACTTTGATCAACTTGAGTTGACTCTCCTGACACATGACCTGAGCTTTGTTCGAGACCGACTCTAGAATTGAGTTTTAAAACTATGATAATAATTAATTTTATTCTTACATTAACTCGGGTTAACCGATTCATGATTTGAGCCTCGGTTAGTGATCTAAGATTTGTTTAGGATCGATCCTCGAATTGAGTTTTAAAATTATAATAATTATTATTTTTATTTTTATATGTCTTAGTTAAACAATTTTGAAATCGAAACTTTTTTACAAGGATATTTTAGGAATAAATATTTTTTTTACATGTTCTCTCCGCACCTCATGTTTTTTAAATACAAAAATTCACTCTAAAATTATTAAAAAAACAAATTTATTTTCATTTCTTTTTCTCTTCAATTAAACATATTTTTATTTTTATTGTTTCTATCTCTTCTATGTTTCAAGATAATAACCGAATATTACCCGGTAGCTATAAGAAATACCTGGTGGTATGTACTTGTAATTACCCAAACAAATATCCTAGGTTTTTAGAGGCATTTTCAATTTACCTACCTAAACTAGAAAACGCTTACCCAACCATTTAAAGTTTTACTTTTAGGCTTCTGTTTTTGTATGTTAGAAAACTTACAGGCCAAATGTCTAAGGGTCACAACTGTAATTATCTTTTATGTGATGGCGATACATGCTGTTAAGATGCAAGATGCTTTTATATATACTATATAGATTTAAAAATCCAAAAACTTCAACATTTCTTTTTGTAACTTTCAAGTGGCTTTAGAAAAACATCTTTCTCTTTCGGGCCGTTTTGGATTTTAGATTAAAAAACTCGGAAGAAAAGGCCTAAAGCATGAGTCTCAAAATAAGATATAAAGTGTCCCTGACAGTTCAATGCCAACAAAATTCAATGCTAGGGAACATCTGCACCTTGTGGTCCGCTTTTCTGTTTCCTAAGAGGTTCACTATTGCGATAACGAGGTAAGGCGCTCACATCTCTTGCATTCTCATGAGAAAGGAGGAAAAGCTCATAAATGAACATCAATAATGGACCCACACTGTCGGTGACGGCTACATGCAGCATCATGCGTTGAGATTTTTCTTGGGTTCCACAAGGCTTTTATCTTTCATTTCTGTGTGGAAGTCGGAAGATGTCACAACGTTTGAAATTGGAGAAAGATAGCGTTAAAACCATTGCTTCCTTGAATTCCTTCATAGACTACCCTTTTTTGGTTCCTATGCCATAATGGAGAGAAGAACAAGGATATTTTAAGATATTGATTAAATCAAATTACAAAAATGTAAAAGCATTAATTACTAAAAAAAACGAAAAAAAAATGTGACACGGACGTTAACATGCTTGGTAGTATTATATGCATTCGATGATTCTGGGTCCTTGTGAATTCAGGGCTCATGGCTGTTCACTCTGTTATGAAGTTCCAGCATCTCTCGATGGTTTGGGTCCACAGAGAGAGCAGCACGGCAGTCACGTAGAGCAGCCAATACATCACCAGTGTGCTCATGAAAAGCAGCCCGCAAGTGTAGAAGGTGAAGGTCTGCTTTGAATACAATTGCCCTCGATAGTTCAGCAATGGCTTCTTTCTCCTTGTGGCTGTCCATTAACACTGCCCAACAAATAGCACAATGCAGCTTCAGTATCAATGAGCTTTGAGATGAATGATATTTAAAAAAAAAAAAAAAAAACCTTTCTTTCAAGCTCAGTTCTACATCCCAAACTAATTGTGGTACTCTGTTTTATTCAACAGTACATGGGGTGGGGTTGCATCAGACCTGCAGCTCGGTATCTGTAAGGGTATACTCGAAGGGGGTCTAATCGCGTAACCATCTCAAGGTCTGCTTTCGTAAGTTCCCGATCACAATACTCCGACCTCTTCTCATAGGCAGATGCATTGTTTTGGGCTTTCTCAATCAGTTTCGTCATTTCCTCATATGCAGCAGTCTTTTCATTTCTTAGGAAATGTACTCGAGCAAGTCCTTGGTGTGCTCTGGTATGCATGATCTTAAGGGCATTGATGTAACAATCAGCTGCCAAGTCTAATTTCCCACAGTCGACATAGACACTTCCAAGATTGTTGAGTGCCTAATAAATAAAGTTTCAAGAACTAAAATATTAGCACAGACTTGCTTACATAAATTAGGACCTTAACATATTGCAGAATGCAATGATAAATGATAAGTGATTCATCATTCTACCCACAAAACTACCAACACATAAGGGTGCTCTAGGCTCATGTACAGTGGCTTCTCCACGGTCAAACATATTGGAAACAGTGAAAACAAACCAAACTTCTAAGAAACAGCACAACAGCGCTTCACCAGTTATTGAGTACTTTTCCAACGAGGGCCACCCCAGAATGAACTGCAGGAGTTCATAATTATACGACTCTCATTTTGAGATACAAAATAGTTTATCTAAAACAGAGGCACATGAATCTGCACTTCAATACATGTTATGCACCCAAAAAATGACCACCACTCCATGAATTCTTTTTAGTTTTTTAGGTTTTTTTTTTAAATGAATACCACTCCAAGGATTCTAACCAGCTTCATATGTGACCTTCCAAAGTTTGACATTTTCCAAGCAGACTTTAGGAAGCAATTTCTTTGCAGTAATTTATTAAGGCAGAATACCTAAATCATGTCTAGTTAGCGTGTTTACTTTTTGGACTTTCAGGACCATGCTGTCTCAAATACCTTGGAGCATCAGTAACTACCAGTTAAGTCACCACTGTATATACTTTGATTGAACTGCTGCGCTGCTCTATCACCAACCAATCATGTGTAGCCAATCGTAACACATTTCACTCTATCACCTACCAATCAATAGTAGCCAATCATAGCAGAATCTGCCCAGTCACCAAAAATGATCTGCTGCAATGTTTTTGACACAAGCACAAGATTTTTTGTTCTTTCTCTAATTGTTTCTCTTTTTATAAATCAATAAGACCTGCCGTAGGTATTAACACCAGAAAACCTTGACAAAAACTACACTAGTGTAATTGATTAAAGTTGCTAATGACTGCTACCAAATGCCAGCAATTCCCATTTCAAAGAAAAACTAGGGGACAGGAAAACCATACCTGGCCTTTGCGCAATCTGTCCGAAGGGCACTTGAGAGCTTCTTCAAGCAAGGAAATAACAGTTGAAGAGCAAGATGGATCCAGACTGGAGTCAGCCAATGCGTAGGCTTTAAGGAAGAAGGCCTCAAATGACTTCTTGATGTTGATAGACTCCTCAGCTTTTTGAAGCCCTTCATTGCAATGACCCGTATCATACAAGATCCAACCTTCATAAACTAGACGTTCATGTTCAGTTGATGCATGTTGACGGGCTAATTGTAAACTCCGCATGGCTGCCTCAGGACAGTTCAACCTGATCATGTTCAGATAGGGTTTATTGGCAATCCTAGTCAACCATAATCTTACTAACCTCCAATATAGAAACTGTATACAAGTGAACATTGTGCTATAAGGAATTATAAGCCATACCCACTGTGAAAAGTACATCTTGTCAAGAAAATTAAAGAAACATGTTTTGGAGAAAAGAATGCTGAGTAAAGAAAATAAGCTTATAGACTGATTCTCATTATTGACAACATAATTAGACAAAAATAGAAAGGAGAAGGAAACCATAGGCTGTCCCTCTGTCACAATGTTCGGATATTGTTCACTAGGTGCATTCATTTAGAGGTTGCATATCCCGTAAGGTAGGGGACACACATGATAGCTATCTCGTCAACAAAGTCTGAACCCTGGAAATTATTTTAAGCAGCAATACCTGTAAACTATTAAAATTTAAGAGCATACCTAAGGAGAAGCAAAGACTGCCTGAAATATAGAACACCTTTGGCTGCATCAGATTCAAGCATCTGGTATATGACTGAGAGGGACCCTGTATCATCAACTGAAGACCACCTATCATACAATTGCAGCCAACAATCTGCTGTTGTCCAATTCTCAACATGCTCACGCACAAGGGTACGGAGTTGGGATGCTGCCACCCGTCCCTCAAACATCCTATAATCAGGGGAGAGCGTGAGAATTGCCTGAACATCACAAATTGCTGCTTGATAATTCTCAAGAGCTAGATAGAAACAGAACCGGAGCTCCAAGCATTCTAATGCAAGTTTAAAACCAAGAATTCTATTGATTTCTGCAAGTGCAGCTTGAACATTCTGTCTCCTCATCAAAGCAGCAGCCCGATACATGTAGGGGTAAGTTAGGGTTGGGTCCAGCTCAGTTGCTTTTTCAAGGTCTTCCCACCTCTTATCACCCTCACAACACAAGGACCTCTCCAGGTACATCCATCCAAGTGGAGTACCAGATGAAATCACAGAACTGAGCTTGTCAAAAGCCCAAAGCCTGTGACCTCTGATGCGACCCAGCCTAGCCAAGCCTGATACAGAATATATATGGCCAGCATCTAAAGCTGCCTTGAAAAGACGCTCAGCTTCATCATACTCTTTCCTCAAGAGCCGTACACATCCCAATTGATGAAAAGCCAACAGCTTCTGTCGGTTAGTTTCTGCTGACCCTACCAACTGATCCAGAAAACAAGCTGTTTTATCGGACTGTGGATCAAGGTTCATAGCAACTTCACTTAATAAACAATATAATGAAAATGAGGCTGGCCCAACCATGATCATTTTCTCTTGTTTATTAGCATGGCTAAAAATTTCCACTACCCGATCATCGTTCAAGCAATCAGGTAAATCCTGTAAGAAAACTTGTAAACATGATGCAGCAAGGACAGGAGAGTTCTCTTCAAGGGCACATTCCATGAGCTCTACAGCATCATCTCTGGAAGACACTAAAGATGCAAGTTTCCTATCGCATGCATCTTTTAGCCTTTCACAGCAAAATTTATTTGCAAAAATCAACATTTCTAACAATACATTTGGAGATTCTTCATTCAAACTACCAGTTATGCTGAACTCGCTTATTGCCCTAAAACCCAGAGGCGATATGTTGTTTTCAGATAAATCTATGTGTTCACGAAGTGACTCAGAGAAACATCCATTAAGCATGGCATGAAATGGTGCAGAAAGGCTGGCAATTTTCTGTCTGTCACAAACTATTTTCTCATCTCCAATTTTAAAAGAGACACTTCTTAAAATATGGCTGCCATTCATCATTGAAGCTGTCTCACGGGAACTTGAACTTGTATCAATATCAAGGTCGGAGGAAACATCTATTGGACCGGACTCTTGTGCGCATTTACCACATGTGACAAGCAAATCCGAAATAAGCTCCTCTCCTTGTCTCTCAAACTTTAACCATGCCCCAAATACAAGCTTCTCATGCACAGTGCTGCCCTTCAGCCAAGCTGAGCGGAGACTTCTTCGCATCAATTTGGCTTCACCAAGGCCTTTAAACAGTTGATATTGAAATAAATAGAGATTTGACCTCTCTTGCGGAGAACAGGATTCAAGTTCTTCATGAATCTGAGCTAAAACTTCTACATAATCACCAGGTTTAAAGAATGGTTGCACAGGTGGTTCAGGGACCTTGATAAATGATTCTCTAATTAACCCAACAAGAAAAGGAAATCTCAATCTATTGAAATCAAATACAAAAACTTTAACATTTTTTAGTTATGGAAACCACAACAGATGTAAAGAAAAACTTACATGGATGGTGAAGAAGAAGTAGGAGAGGTAGAAGACTGGAAGGATAATTTGGAAAGCTTCCCTCTTTCAACTTGAAGCCATGACTGTGGATTTAAGGAATTGAGCTGTGATTCTTTACAGGACTCAGAGGTAAAGGAAGACCTCATGGGGCTATAAGCAAGTCCCAGATCTCCACAGTAGTCAGATAGGTATTATCCCCACTCTTTCTAATTTCTCTCCCTCTCTCCCCCCCTCGTCCTCCGCAGCTGAAATGAACCTAAGATTTGGCAATACAAAGCAAACAAATATAAAGCCTAAACTGTTGCTTGTGAACACACATCACTACACTTAGCTGATAGATCTTCCAACCCCACAGAACAACAATTCCTATCTAAATAACAGTTCACAAAATTACAAAACAACAGGCTACCTATCGCGTGGAAAAGGTTTCACTGAATAAGTAAATACAAACCAAAAAAGGGAGGTTTTATGGCAATCACAATCTTACAGATCCCTCTTGGGTTGGCTCAAATCCACAGGTACAGAAAGAAAATAACTTCAAATCTAATCTTCAATTACACAACAAAAATCCTCAGTCACCTTCAACAAGAAAATGAAAGAGAGCAGAAAAAGACGTAAGACCCACCCACCAACAGCTACCTTAATTTCTCTACCAAAAAAGGCAAACCAAACCCAACCCACTTCGTATCCCTAAAAATAAACACAAAATGAGAAACTAGAACAAGGAATAGTTGACAATAAAATGAGAAGAGGAGAGTGACGCAGGTGAACTCTAGTGGCTTTGAATTTGAAGAGGGAAACCAGAGATTGAACGAACAAAAGCTGAGGAAGTTGCAAAGTGATCAAAGCGAAGGAATCCAAAGGGAAAAAATTCTCAATTCCCACTTTTGATAACTCGTTTTTGTTCGGTTAAAGTTGAAAGTTTTTTCCTTTTTCTGCTTTCTCTCTCTCTCTCTCTCTCTAAATTTTGTTGTCGTTGGAAACCGGAGAGAAATTTTTGTAGCTTGGAAGCACAAAAACTAATGGGAAAATCGAAAAAATTATATATATAAATTATAAAAAATGTAAATAATTTATTTTTAAGGATTTCGATAATTTGGACATAATTAACAGGGTAATCGACGTCGTATGATAAAATATTATTTTCTTTAAAAAATTATTTATTTTTGGTGTGGATCGAGAAAGGCATGCTATTACAGAACAGCAGCTTTGGCATCTTGTAGTTGAGATTGTCTAGATGACAACAATTATTGTGGGGTCCTTTTGAATTTATGCATGCTATTACAGAACAGCAGCTTTGGCATCTTGTAGTTGAGATTGTCTAGATGACAACAATTATTGTGGGGTCGTTTTGAATTTATTGGGTGATTGAATTATGGTTAATCAGAAATTAAGTAAAGGCAGAGCAAATATTCTGTGCGACACTCACAC
>NW_011503957.1:6209-7773 GCF_000495115.2 Populus euphratica | reverse complement strand
TTATGAATTCTCTTATTAACAATTAAATCTAAATTTTATTTAAAATGAGAAAATATTATATCCACAAGTTTGAAGGTTTTAATTTTTTAAAATTTTAATTTGATTTAATTTAATAAAAACGAAGAGTATTTATGTGAGATTTTAACTTGATTTGATATAATAAAATAAATAATTTTAATCCCTTACTTTATTGGTTTGATCTGATGAATGAAGGAACTTTGATCATGTGCTTCTTTTATTTAAAAATGATTTTGAACATCAATAGTCTCGGGTGTTGTCATTATATGCTTGATTTAATAGTTTAGTTGTTTATTTATATAGTTACATCATGTACAGTTTATCTTGAATATCTTTTATCTAAAAGGTGTATTGGATAAATATATGAAAAAAATATAAAATATTCTTAATTAGAATAATACTAAAGTAAGAAACATAAAATATATTTGGAGTGATTTTTTAATTTAATATTAGATTAAAATATATTCGTAATTAGAATAATATCAAAGTAAAAGCCATAAAATATATTTATATTATTTTTTAAAATTTAATTCAAGTTAAAATCTAATAAATTTAATTTGTCTAGTCACAAGATCATTGAATAAACTTATAGAGATTTTAGTTTCTACACAAACAAATCCAAATATTCGAACAAAAACATCTTTTAGAGTTGAGATGTCACATCTCGATAAAACTTCGGTTCTTTCCTTGATTCACAAAGGCTTGTCAAGTAAGTAGCACTGCATCTTTTTGGTTACAGGAAGCGGTGGACTTTGGACAAGCATCCTGAAAATAACTTTCTATATTTGTTTGTATTTTATTACTATTATAAAATTTGGTAGTAAAACATAATTTACAGTTAAAAGAAAATTTTGTTTTATTTTCATATAAGTGTTATTCTTTTATTTTAATTTTAGATGAAAAATACTTTTTAAAAATTATGATAAATTAAAAAATATTTTTTTATGTGATAATTATATTAGGTTTGATTTTTAATATTTTGACATATATTTTGTTTTGAAATTTTTTTATGAATTTTATTTTTTAGAATCTAACCTAATGTGATTTCTATACCGGTTTTGTTTTTCATTTTATTTCTTATTTTTATTAGTTTTTATCTTATCATTTTATTAATTGAAATTTTTATATTTATCATTGTTATTTACTTTACTTGAAATAATTTATATAATTAAAGTTTATTTTCAATTTTATTATTTTTTATCTTTTTATCTGTTAAATTTAATATTTAATTTTGAATTTTGAATTTTTATTTATTTTATGTTGAAATAATTTATAAAATTAGATTTTTTTTTAATTTTATCATAATTTTATTTTTTTATCTGTTAGATTTAATTTATATTCTTTAAATAAATTAAAAATATTTTTAATTTATTTTTTATAACACAGTTAAATACTGTAAAAAAAATTTAAATTTATCTTTTATAATATTAACAAACATGAAAAAAAATACATTTTTTATAATTTGTTTTTACATAACAACGAAAAAAAAAAAACAGAAGAAGAAAAACTACTTTCCGCCCTTAAAGAAAGATAGTGAAAGGGGGAG
>NW_011503957.1:0-5053 GCF_000495115.2 Populus euphratica | reverse complement strand
AAAAAAAACCTCTAAATATGAAATAAGTTATTTAAAGTGAACTACCATATCATAAAAAAAATTACAATTTTGATGGAATTACTTAAGCTGTTGAAAACATTAGTGCACCAAAAGAAATAAATTAAAGTTTATGAACTGAATTAAGTAAAAAGTGTTGGAAAACATTTTCCTTTTAGTGTTTATAAATATGAGTTTTTATTGTTTAGTAAATTAAATAAAAATCACGAGAAAAAACTTTTTTAATAAACTTATTAATGCTATTACATTAATATTTATAATATTTCAATGAGATAAATTTATCCAGTTGTCACACCTCTTAGCCATATCTTTATTTGTTTCCATTTCAAACTTTCTTCAACAAAAAGTAAAAGTGAATTACCAACGATACAATTTCCTTTTATGGTCCAGCCAGCACATCGGAGTATTTTTTTTTTTTTGTTTCGGTTGTCGCCGTAGGGTTAGCATAATATAGTGCCGAATGATGAAATCGCAAAAAATATTTCATTACTTGGACTTCCAAGAAAGCACTCGGAAGCATCTCTCTTGCACAGAGACACAACATTAAAAATAAGTCGAAAAAAAAAAGGCAAGGACGAGAGTAAATCCCCTTCTCATTTCATGCATGACCCATGCTAGCGTTCGAAACCAGTCACAAGCAAACGTAATTTAAACTCCAACGATCCAACCTAGCAAACATCCTCTTATATTCATTACTAAAGGAATATATATATATAACTCAAAGACACAAATCTTATTCCTCTGAAAACTAAGATCTTCAGCTCCCCCACCTGAAATCCCAACGTAAGGTATCCTACTTTATATGCCAATCTAAGTGCCGACTATATATATGAACTTAATTTTAAACTCATAAAATAAAGATAACTTCCCTTTTAATGAATTGAAGATTAACTATTTCCACATATACTGCGCGTATAATGGGTGCGGTCCAATATGGCATTCCAGGCTCATTTTCTTAGTTGAATTGCTGTTGCTCAAGCCATGGCCAAAATCCAGATTGATCATCAATGCTGCAGAACATATTGGTGAGACTTTCTTCCTTGACTATATGATCCATCTTCTGGCATTGAAAATCGGGCCTTGAAGAGTTGTTTATGTTGAGTTGTGCAATACCTGTAGGCCTGATAGATGATGAGGGAAAGAAGGGCCTGCTTGTTGGATGGTGATTAGGTAGAGGGCTGTCAATAGCTGGCGTCCTTGAGATATCCAATTTGATATCTGAGCTGTTTTCACTTCTATTACTGCAAGAACCCTCAGTTTCTTTATTGAGATTGATAGATTCAGTCGGTTCTCTGCTTTTCAGTGCCAATATCTGCAGCCGTGAGTTAACCAATCAACATGAAGCATACGCTTATATTTTAAGTTCAAAAAATAAAAAATAAAAACCTATATATACACACACACACTAAACGTGTACATGCAGGAAAGATCTGTACCCTGCACATATATACATGACTAAGTAGACTTTAGCTCTAAAACCACGAACAATATTCAGCAGTACTTCAAATTAATTAAATAGTGTTTCTTGTGAATTTCTTTTTTTAAATTTTCGTGGGTGCTCAAACCAACGTATGTTAAAAAAAAAGGTTAACTAATCATAAGAAAAGAAGCTTTATTGAAAAGTTCACAGAAATCATTGTACGAAGAAAAGGCCAAGAAGCTGAACAAACCAGGGGGGAATGATTGGATTTCGAAACTTGTTATACTCAATAATTGTAGTTCCACGCAAAAAATCTGCTTGTAATTAATGATTTAAGTATCACAAAAGGTACAATAGACATTAAATAAGAGAGAAGAGGTCAAGAGCTAATGGCAAATTTTAATTCAAACATGAAGCTCTATATATATAATAGCTAATTGAAAACTAACCTCTGCATGAAGTCTCTGGTTCTGAGTTTGTAGTGCATTATTTTCAGCTTTAACAGCATCAAACTGTCTCTTGAGGAGATCATAATCTTTCTCTAGTTGTTTGGTTTTCCATCTGGCCCTCCTGTTTTGGAACCATATAGCAATCTGTCTTGGCTGCAGACCAAGAGCCCTAGCCAGTTGCATTTTTCTCTCAGGTTCAAGCTTGTTACCCAACTCAAAGTTTTTTTCAAGAGTCTTGACTTGTTCCATATTGAGCCTCCTCTTCTTTTCTCCTGCTTGTGAGCCATCATCAGACAACTCATCCTCTCCATTACCTTCTTCATGACACACATCAATCCCTGAAAACGACATTGATGATCTCTTCCCTAGAAATGGCGCCACCCGGCCCACCCCTTCCATAAAAAAAATAATAAGAAAAAAAGAAAAGAAAAAAACACTCTGAATATATCCAGTCAAAGTTAGCTCAGAGAGAAAGAGGGAGATCAGATTGAGGGGGTACCATGAAAGTCTCGGGGTGCGCAAGATGGCAGAATTGGACTGAGAGAAGTGGGAGGTTGATGATCATCTTGATCATGAGAAATCTGGAGCATGAAATTTGTTGGGAAGAAAGCCATCCCATTGCACGTCATCACCTAGACTTGTGTCACCAATCTCAAAACTGTGGTCGTGATCAGAATGTCTTGTTAACCCGGAACTCAAAACGAAAGATATCTGCAGATGCTGTGTGGAGAAAGTTTAGTCTAGGAGAGCCAGAACTGAACTAAGAGGGACTTGCGATGACATATTACACAAGAAAAAAGGGATATGTAAGATTATAACAAATTTATTTTTAAGAGAATCGGTATGCAAAATTTGGTTACATGGATAGCTTATCTTTCGGCTCCTAATACATCACCGCAAGGTAAGGGAAGGACGTGAGGGCGGGGATGAGATAGATAGAGAGACGATGATGATTTTATTCTTCTACTTCTCTTTATATGAAGAGGAAACTGTTCTCATGTTCTTTTTAAATGTGAATTTACTGCTATAAAAGAAAAGAAATTTCTTCCATTCTCTTATGCAATAAAAAGAATGAAAAGTATGCAGTAATTCCTCTTGAAAACACAAAGTTATTTTCGTGAAAACAGAAACTGAGAACCGCGCGCCTCGTTGTAGATAGGAGAGCCAGAAGGATTTTATCGCGAGAGTAGGGAGAGTTTGAGTATCTAAATTAAGCTCACTTGCACATTCGTAATATTTTATAAAAACAAATAATCTGTCGTTGTTGACTTGTGTGATCAGGATATCTTTATCTATGTATTATTTTTATGAATAATGAAATAACAAAAATATATTCAAGAGTAAAATATTCATTTACATGAAGTAAGGGTATATTGGTATTTCCAATTTTTATCACCAATTGAATTACAAATTAATATACACTTGGATATAAAGAATTTAATTCACAAGGACAAGGATATTTGTGTGAGGGTATTATTTTTATGAATAATGAAATAACAAAAATATATTCCAGAGTACAATAGTCATTTGCATCAAGTAAGAGTATAATAGTATTTTTAATTACTAGTTGAATTACAATTATACACTTGGATATAAAGAATTTAATTCATAAAGATCATGAATATTAGGGTCTTCTGGCTCCATTTTTTTTTAATTATTGGTTGGCAGCATAAGGGTAGTGGAGTAATTTGACATTAAAATAATATTTTTAATTAAAAAAAATGTTGGCAAGTAATGTTAATGTGATAGCGAATGAGAAATGTTGTGTCTTTGTGGCGGTGTGTATGGTGTTCTCTCATAGTCAAAAATATGATTTTATCATGTTGTTTGATTCCTCATAGTTTCCTTTTCCCTCCTAAATGACGCATATAGTCTAAATATTTTTGAGTTATTATTAGTAACCCTTTTCTTTTTTTTTTGTTTCTTTCTTTTATCCTGATAAATATATTGTGGTCACTGGTGTTATTGGTATTTTAAATTCAATCCTTTTAGTTTTAATTTATATATTTATATATTTTTTGCTTGTTAAAGTTTTATGTGTTTTCATTTTAATTTTTAATTTTTAATTTGTATATATAATGATTTTCAGTTTAGTCTTTCATCTTTTAGTTTCATCTTTTTGTCCATTTTTTCTTTTAAATTTTTTTTATGGCTTTTATTTTTATTATTAAAATTGAGTTTATGATTTATTTATTTTAATAATAATAATTATTGTAATTTCATGAGTTTAAGTCTCTGTTCTTTTAATTTCTTATTGCTTTTTTTTTTTAAATCAAAACTCTTATAGTTTCAATTATATCGTAAAGGGGAACTGCATGCATTCGAAAGGGAGAGTGATAGAGAAGGAGCAGGAATCTAGGGATGGGCCCAAGCAGAGGGACAGGGGCTGCTACCAAAACCACCAACAAGCATCATGCATTAGCGAGGACGAAAGCTTTCCTATCCATTATCCTTTCATCAGTTTTGAGCCTCCTCTGTGCATTGGTTTCGTGTGTATACGTGTTGAGAGAGATGGGGAAAGAGAAAGAGATGGAGAAGGGCTTTGAAAAGCTCAAGCAAAATCCCTGTTGTTATAACCCTACAAGAGCTGGTCTTTTTTGTCTTCGTGCAAACAACACAATATACATCCATCTCTATCCTACTGCTCCTCTCTCCTCCTGTCACACCCCCAGATGGCCTCCGTCGACATCTTCTACTCTCAACTCTCACCTCTCACGCCCAATATTTAACCTTTCTCATTTTTTTATATATATAGTTTCGGAGGCAATCTCCATGATTATCAAAGTCATTATTATAATGATAGTCACTGAAAGTTAAATAGTACTGAATATTTTCATGTATTGTAACGTGTTATTCGATATAGTGGACATGCAGCCTCAATAAATCTAACAGAATCAGATTTTTATGCGGTTTAATTATAGTCAGATTGATGGTTTTCTTCTGTCGAGGAGCGATGCAGAAAAAGCTTTGATTCCTGCTACTCCATATATGTTGTTCCCTGGTCAATCTGGTTGGCTAGGAATGACGATGCTGTTTTCAAATGACGAGGGACCGGATTAGAAAAAGCTCCAGTTTTTCCCAGATTGACGTTCTAGGCAAAGCATCTTGATGGGCATTTTGTTGATACAGTAAATGATTCTTTGTAGCATCTACGGACCAATACAAC
>NW_011503966.1:3826-7729 GCF_000495115.2 Populus euphratica | reverse complement strand
CTGAGATCTACAACTCCAGATATGACCCAATTACCGAATAGTGTTCCGGTTTGGATTGCACCGACATCTCTTTTCTAAGTTTGGCCATCTCTTTATTCTTAAATTCATCAATCAATCCTTTCATTTATGTGATAGGCCTGCATTTAAAATGAGCATTTACCACAAATTAAAGTTATCTTATATTATTAGATATATTATTATAAAACATGCTTTCGTCAAGGAGTTATTGATACTTCAAGTGCAAAATGATGATATAAAACTTTGATAAAAATGCACTTTTAAGTAGTAATCACACCCCCCAACCAGCTTATTACTAGTCCCTAGTAATCAAAGCGTTAAAATAGAAAAATAATTTGCAAATTCCACAAAGCAAGGTATTCATCATTTAACTTCCATTAATCTATCCAGATAAACAAACTCTCCTTAGATTTATATACCTGCTCAATACCTCTTAACAAGATATTCATAAACTTTTCTTTTGTCCTCAATGTATGAACACATAATTATGGGGCTTTTCTTGGAAGAAAACAAAATTTTTATTCTAATGTTTAAGGTTAACTTCCTTGGGTTGGGATTATTATTTTGGTCTTTTTTTTTTAATATATATACATATAATTTAAAACACCATGGATCTTTAACCCATGTAACGAGCTTTCAGCTAATGACTCCCAGACCAGTTGGTCTTAGGGCATTAGGTGTTAAGACACCCCTATGAGCTAAGTAACTCGGGTCGCAGATACTGATATGTAGATAGTGCAATGTTTGCTTCCCTTAAGCTTTTCTCCTTAACCCATGTAACAAGCGTTGGGCCAAAAGCTCCCAAGTCAGTTGACTTTATGGTATTAGGTATTAAAACACCCCTTCGGGCTTAATTGCTTAGGTTAAAGAGGCTACGAAACCAAACTTATCTACATTTTTATTATCATCATTTTTTTTAATTTTTTTTGTACTTTTTTTTTAAAATAAGATATTATCCCTTTCCCTTAGTTGTTACCCTTAACAAAAGAACATAAATAATGTAATAATCCAATGTGCAACCCACAATCATATGTTAAAGTGTGTGTGTGAAAATTAAGGATTAAAAATATATGTTAAATGAATATATGAGCAGAATTAAGTGATAATAATACGAGAGTTTGTAAACCTAAATATTTCAAGAAGTATTATGATAGAACTTATTAAGAATGGTTACTAAGATGCGTCTCAAGAGTCACTTTAACAAAAGAGCTCCTTTACTCTGCCATCCTAGTAACAACAATTTTGCACATGCTTTATGAAATAAAAAACAATTTTTTTTATCAACTACTACCCTCTCCCCCTAACCAAAACGAGACATTGTCCTTAATGTTCTAAGGTAGAAAGATAAAGTATAGAAGATATCACCTGAAATAACAAACACTGACAAACCTGAAACACACTGAAACAAAAATAAGAAATAACAAAACACAAACATTATGCTATTAATAAAACCAAAAGACACAAGTTTTTACAAACTAAAACTCAAATCGCAGTTGTGATTGTGGCTCACATCTTCCCTTGGTTTTACGTCCAAGAACGGCTTAAACGCCCTCTATGGGTCGGGGATAAGCTTCCTATCCAGTTTTCTTAAAAACTGGCAAATAGGGTCTTTTTTAGTCAGATTCCCAAAACTATGTCGAGCATCTTCCTTATGGAATATTGGCCATAAATTATGAATTGCACGATGCTTATCTCGACTATGATGAGACTTAAGAGTCAATAGAAGATTATCTAAAGACTCTTTGTGTTTTGAAATAAATCCCACCTTTTGACAATTTTCACAGGTTTTGCGGAATGCATGTGATTCCTTGAATATGGTGGGCCAATGAAATCCGCTTTGTAAGATTTCTACAATCCTTTTTTTTACGAGAAATGATCCCCACGTGCCTTAAAGTGATAAAATTTAATGAAATTACTTACCGCATTGTCAAGAATGCATTTTTGAAATATTTGATCAAGACAATAATTGAATAAGTAAGGGTCATCCCAATAAAAATTTTGCACATTCCTCAAAAATTTTCTTTTGTCTTCGGTACTCCAAGGAGCTGGCAAAAATCCTGAAGCAAGAAAATTGATATTTTTAGCAAACCAAGGCATTGAACTAAGAGAAAGTAAAGATTTATGAGGAAAGTAATCATTGATTGGTGTAATGTCGGGTGTCAAAACTGTTGTCACTTTTGATTAAAGATTCCCATCAACATTTTTGGTGCCTTTTTCATCCTCGATTTCTTCCTGATTGGTCATGGCATGAGGAAATGGAAGTGCTGGTAGGGAATCAGTCTTTTCTTTGCAATATTTAGATTCAACCCCTTCCTTACCCTTAGAGATTGACTCATCATCTTTCTCACAAGGTTCAAGAATTGGTTTTTGACTAACCTTACCACTACAAAAAGTGGTGACTGATTTGACTTGATCCATGATTAGTACTTAAAAGTGCATTTTTATCAAGGTTTTATATCATCATTTTGCACTTGAAGTATCAATAACTCCTTAACTAAAGCGTGTTTTATAATAATATATCTAATAATATAAGATACCTTTAATTTATGGTAAATGTTCATTTTAAATGCAGGCCTTTCACATAAATGAAAGGATTGATTGATGAATTTAAGAACTGAAATTGAAAGGACAAAGAGATGGCCAAACTTAGAAAAGAGATGTCAGTGCAATCCAAACCGGAACACTGTTTGGTAATTCGATCATATCTAGAGCTGTAGATCTCAGATTTAGGTCCACTTTATATGGGAGGAAAGGTAAGACATAGGCCTACAACTTTCATATGGAGCCCAAGATCTAGAAAGGCCATTTCCAAGTCCAAATTGTAGCAACAACAAAGAAGCCCGAACCTGTCCTCCAGCCCGAGCACTGTTTAGTATTTTGGCCATATCCGGAGTTCTAGAAGTCGAAATGAGCTGAATGTTTTACACAAGAAAGCTGAGACAATTGCCTACAACTTTCATGTTCGAGTGACTCCAATTTTGACATTATCAATGACGTTTTGGGCAGACAAGAGAAGATAAGGATTGTCACCAAGTCAAGAGTTGGCCACCCACTCATCAATTAGTCATCAAATCAATAGTTCCCAATTTTGGCCTATAAAAGGAGGCATTTGCCATGCATTTAGGCATCTCGGTCTCCAGATCAAGATCATGCTCTTCCTTTCTCTCTTTGTATTTTTTGTAATGTTTATGCTTTGCTTTCATTAATATCAAGTTTATGCCTTTCATTTCCTTTCCTTTACTTAGTTAACTGTTATCTTATTTATGTTCTTATTTTGTTTATTTATTTTTCTTTCTTTCATTATGTCTAGCTAAGTTTATTATGTCAAGGTGAAAAGGTTACACTAATGGTGTAAGAATAAGTATAGTGTAAACTTAATATGGACTTTAATGTTTGATACTAACATGTTTTGTATTTGTTATCTTGTTCACTCTTTAATACTTTGCTTGTTAAATGATTAATCTTGATTTATGTTGTATAACACTTGGTACAACAAATGCTTGGCACTTTCATCTGTATGGTATAACCGAATAACCGACACCTGAGCTATGAAAGGAACTTGATTTGTTGTTAACATAAGTTATAATCATGAATGCTTGACGAGATTTACAAGTATTAGCATTAATTGAATAAGATGACTAATGTAATCATGTTAACAATCTATAATCAGATTGGAACCTCCTTTGTGTGTGGTTCCAATTGAATAATAAGAGTTTATACTATACTTGTTTGACATACCATTAGTGGAACCTCTAACCTTGACATTTGTTATTATCATTGTTTAACCCTTACATTAATATTCCATCTCAAAGTTCTCATCATCTTCTTTTTCTTTTTCTTCTCCTTCTTTTTCTTTATTATTATTATTATTATTATTATTATTAT
>NW_011503966.1:0-3810 GCF_000495115.2 Populus euphratica | reverse complement strand
TTATTATTATTATTATTATTATTATTGTTACTACTACTACTACTACTGGTAGTATTGTTAGTATTATTATCGCTACTATTATTATTGTTGTTGTTATTGTTACTATTATTGTTGTTTATAATTGTTGTTTATAATTTGTACAATTAACCTCCCTATGGTTCGACCCCGGTCTTACCGGGTTATTTATTACTTCGACACTCCTGCATTTGGGAAAAGAAATCTTTTAGTCGTGTCAATCCATGTGTTGACTTCGAGGACTACTTGCATTTGCATTGTATTGCCCCTTGGGATTTTGCTGTGGTTGAGATGCAAACTTACCTTTCTCTTGAAAACTGAGAGCAGATGTGAATTTTGCAAGAGTATTTTTAAAATCTGTTATGCTTTGAGCAAGTTGAGTGTTGATTGTCTCTTGCTTTTCAATGAATGCATACAAAGTTTCCTCAAAATTTCTTGTAGGAGGTGGAGCATAAGGAGGTGCATATCCATGGGAATTTTGGAAATTATGGTGTGCTTGAAATTGTGGTGGTGAAGTTTGTACATTTTCACTCTTCCAACTGAAATTTGGATGATTTCTCCAACCAAGGTTGTATGTTTGTGAGTATGGGTTATGTTTGGGCCTTTGAAAACTGTTTAAAGCATGGGCTTGTTTATTGAGACATTCCTTAAAAGAAGGCAAGGTTGGACAGTTAGTGGTTGAGTGTTCATTTGTTTCACATATTTGACATACAATGTTTTCAACAGATTTTAATTGACCACTCTTTTTCAATTCTAGTGCCTCCACTTTTCTAGCTAAAGATGCAACTTGGCTTGGAGGTCATGATCTTTCCTAAGGTTGTACATACCTCCACTAGATGTATGAGGTTGAGTTTTACTTGGTGCCTCATATGTACCCGCTGTGTCCCAATTTTGAGCATTTTCAGCTAATAAGTCTAAGTACTCCATTGCTTAAAACTGTTGTTGCATTTCATCCCAAGCACAAATGGATCCTAGTCTTAAATTTGTAGCCATGTTTTAGCTTTATCTTTTAATGAAAAAGGAAAAAGCTTTAATCTGATGGTGTTTATGCTACAATTTAAATTATTATATGTGTTGCAGACCTCCTCAAATTCCCTTAAATGCAAGTATGGATTTTCTAAATCTAAGCCATGAAAAGAAGGTAAAAGTTGAATAATGCCTGGCTTAAAATTAAAATGAGATGCATCGGGAGGAAAAACTATGCATGATGGTGCACTTGTTCTTATGGGATTCATGTGGTCTCTAAGTGTTCTAGCACGGTTATTCTCATTATTCTCATTATGAAGTGATCGATTATCTTCTTCGGCCATATTTTCTGAAAATGATGAGGATACCCTACAAAGTCTACCACTTGATGTACGTGACCACACTCTCATGCACATGTAGGAATAAAATAAAAGAAAGAAGAAGAAACAAGAGAAAAGAAACAAAGTTATATACAAGAAAAGTGAAAAGAGAAAATAAAATAAATATTATAATTTATACAAAATTTACCTCCCCGGCAACGGCGCCAAAAACTTGACACGACTAAAACATTGATGTCTTCTCCCACGTGCAGGAGTGTCGAAGTAATAAATAATCCGGCAAGACCGGGGTCAAACCACAGGGAGGTTAATTGTACAAATTATAAACAACAATTATAAACAACAACAATAGTAACAATAACAACAACAATAATAATAGTAGCGATAATAATACTAATAATACTAGTAGTAGTAGTAGTAGTAGTAGTAGTAATAACAACAACAATAATAAAGAAAAAGAAGAAGAAGAAGAAGAAGAGTTGATGAGAATTTTGAGATGGAAAATTAACGTAAGGATTAAATAATGATAACAAACAATGTCAAGGTTAGAGGATCCACTAATGGTATGTCAAACAAGTATAGTATAAACTCTTATTATTCAATTGGAAACCACACAGAAAGGAGGTTCCAATCAGATTATAGATTGTTAACATGATTACATTAGTCATCTTATTCAATTAATGCAAATACTTGTAAATTTCATCAAGCATTCATGATTATAACTTATGTTAACAACAAATCAAGTTCCTTTCATAGCTCAGGTGTCGGTTATACCATGCAGTATGGGCTATGAAAGTGTCAAGCATTTGTTGTACCAAGTGTTATACAACATAAATCAAGATTAGTCATTTAACAAGCAAAGTATCAAAAAGCTTAGTAACTCGAGTCGCAGATACTGCTATGTAGATAGTGCAATGTTTGATTCCCTTAAGGTTTTCTCCTCAACCCATGTAACAAGTGTTGGGCCAATAGCTCCCAAGTCAGTTGACTTTAGGATATTAGGTGTTAAAACACCCATTCAGGCTTAATTGCTTAGGTTAGGGAGGCTACGAAACCAAACTTATCTACATTTTTATTATTATCATTTTTTTCTTTTTTCTTGTTTTTCTTTTTTTTTAATTATATACTATCCCTTTCCCTTAGTTGTTACCTTTAACAAAAGAACATAAATAATGTAATAATTCAATATGCAACCCACAATTATATGTTAAAGTGTGTGTGTGTAAATTAAGGTTTAAGAATAGATGTTAAATAAGTCTATGAGCAGAATTAAGTGATACCAACGCGGGAGTTTGTAAATCTCAATATTTCAAGAAGTATTATTATAGACTTTGTTACGAATGATTATTAAGATGCGTCTCAAGAGTCATAAAAAGTTCTCCTTACTCTGCCATCATAGTAACAATAATTTTGCACTTGCTTTATGAAATAGAAAACACAGTTAGTTGTTTTTTTTTTTAACTACTACCCTTTCCCCCCAACCAAAACGAGACATTGTCCTCAATGTTCTAAGGTAGAAAGATAGAGTATAGAAGATATCATCTGAAATAACGGACACTAACAAACTTGAAACACACTAAAACAAATATAAGAAACAACAAAACACAATAATAAAACCAAAAGACACAAAGATTCACAAATGAAGGCTCAAATCTAATTTAAGTTTTTTACAGCTTTCCTTAGATGACCAATTTATACAACTCATGGAGGGATCAATTACAAGAATGAAATATTGTAGTTGGTCAATCAATTATTCAGCAATAGCAGCAGAGATTATGATTTGTCGTGTACAAGATGTTAGAAATTACTGTTCCATAACATGATCAAGAAAAGACAACAATTTATCATAATAACCATTAACATTTAACAAACCTATGGATTTATGGTGAATGTGCAGTTGGGCCCAAGAGAAAATATGAAAGATCTCTTCCAATGTGCCTAGACCACCTGGTAAAGCAATGAAGGCATCAACATGGTTAAACATTGCATTCATTCGAGCCGACATTATGGAGACCTGAAGTTCCTCTCCAATTGTTTTTCCAATGATGTCCCCTTATGCTAAAGGTTCGGGGACAACCCCCAAAACTTGACTACCTCCTAAAAATGTAGATATTGACACACCTCCCATTCACCCAAGACTGCCTCCCCCATACACTAAATGAATCTTTCTCTCAGCTAGCACTTGACCAAGATGATTTGCTTATTCTAAAAACTCCTTTTCTTTCCCAGGACTAGATCCACCGAAAACACAAATATTTCTTATATGATGACCTGAGGAACTTGCCATTTCTACACACTTTTGTATTTGTTAAATGTATGGGTTGAGTAGAAATGAAAGGAAGGAAGAGAGGATTTTATAAATGAGAAATTAGAAAGGCAATCATACCACCTATATGTAGGCCAGCTGGAGTCTCACAAACACTCTCTCTCTCTTTATTTATTTATTTTTTTACTTTTGAAAAAGCATGTGTATGTACAGGTAGTTGTGATT
>NW_011503954.1:3864-7787 GCF_000495115.2 Populus euphratica | reverse complement strand
TTACCACATCCATATCATTGAAATCAAAACATCAATCCTTTGTTGGAAATCTATATAGTATTCTTCATGCTCAATTCTGTCAAGCGCGGGGCTTTATGCTCGACTAAGAAGCTCATTCAGGCGCTCATCCAACTTGATCGATTAAGTACTGCTGCTTGTATCCGTGATGCTCGAGAAGCCGCTCGTACCCTCGGCCATACGCTCGTACCTTTTTTACTGATCGAGTCACGCTTTGGCCTTGACTTCCTCCCATTTGCTAGTTTCACTAACAGAGATTGACCAATCACACTTTGACTACGGGGAAGGATACACCTTCAACAGAGGAAAGACTACTCAAGTACAGCAAACAATGTCTTATAGCTACAATGAACGGATTAAAGTGATGTCTTATAGTAAAATGGGAATTACGATAGGGCTTTTTTTTGGTTTGAATGGCTTATTGTAATACTTATGACTCACTTTGGGTTCAAGAGTTTATTATAGGCTCTGTAATTTAAGGGGCAAAGAAACCCTTTTGTCTGCTAAAAAGAAAGTGGTTTCTGCTACATCTCTTTTTAACTAGATTGTTTTCGAGAAACTGATGAGTTTATTAAAGCCCCAAACAGGCACCGAAACTGAAGTACTTCCTGTTCAAATCAGAGGCATACCGTACGGGGAAAACATAAAGGGTATCCAACGAGCTATTTTGGATTCATAACTGGATTCTAATTGTCAATTATAGCCAGAAAAAGGCACAACGCAAGTCTTGGACGTGGAGCTAACTGGAACATACATGATGAAGCATAAGCTATCAAACAATAACATTTTTGCTTTTAACTACAAATCATTTCAAAGGCTTACCATCACGAGATACTGTAACTTTCAGCATAAAACCATTGTCCTCGACCAGTTCAAAGGTACAGACATCTCTTTCCACTAAATCATTTTCGCCAATAAATTGGCTCCACCCTTTTGTTTGGGTCGCTCGCCGATGTTCACGCCGGACAACTTGTACAGGCTAGTATCTTTCATTGGAAACCATAAGTTTAATAACCACAGGACCTCCTAGCCTTATGGCAAATCCACACGGCATATACTGCACATGACCAAAGAGACTTAGAAATCAACAGGATATTTATAAATTTTTAACAAGATAATATAAATTTTCATGACCATATTCTATCAAATGCCTTACCAAAAGATGCTTATGGATATTATATGGCTTCAATGTAACCTTGAAAGGACTTTCAGGCTTGAACTTTTTGACAGGACGAATTACCCTGCTTCTTTCAGGGAATGCCCGTGCTAGGATACCAGCAATAATCCCTACATCTTCACTTTTTGACAGTAACTTATTTTTGTCTACATTTAACGGATTCAATACAAAAAAACAAAGAGCACAACATTTCAACACCAATATTTGAATTATATAAAGAGCCTATCAATTTCACCTTTGTCCTTGATTTCATTCAACAAGGGTCGACAGGTTCTAGACATACGATGTAGTTCAACTTCTTTTTCCTCGACTCTCTATCATCTTCTAAATCAATTATCTCAGCATCCACTTCCTTCACAAACTTTTCACCCGTTTTGCTATCGAATTGCTTCAAATTTTGGCACTGCTGCACAGAATTACACCTTCAATGCCTTTTCATCCCAAGATTTTGCCCAGCTGAAGCGTTGTGTCTTTTGCTGGATTTTCCTTTCCTTTCAAATCCATTTAAATCTGTACTTTTCAATACACATTAATTAATAGATGCAATTTTACAACTAGAGATTTCAATATTCTTCATCTTCCATTTTTTCTACAGGATTGAAGAAACGTTTCTCACCATAATTAGTCTTTTTAGCGCTAGTTGGTCCAACACCTGGTAATGGATATCGAATCTCACAAGCACTCATATCAAATGTGAGAACACTAAAATTACAGCAACCTCTGTATGCAAAGCCTAAAAGGTATCCAAAACGAATTGAATGATGTTCTACAAACTTTTGCCAACCCTCATCAAACCAGATATTGCTCTGGTATTTTATTAAGCCTATCTCCCAAGCATGACCAGAAGGAACAATGACTTTATCAACATCAGAAAGTTCGCCATATCTCCTCACAAACTTATTTGGAATCCTCTGCGAAAGTACTTAAATTTAGTTAGCTTAAATGTTCTGATGCAAGACAAAATCAACCATAGCACTTTGAACAATACGTTTTAGGCTTTATAGAATTGTAGCATGACATGATTTTCATTATCTATAGATTTAAGCTAATCACATAGGAGAACAGATTATCACTAGGATAAAAGTGGCAAAGCATGAAGCACTGTATGCAAAGTGAAATAGTTATTTCTTAGAAACTTGCTGATGATTGGGCTGTAGCCTAGTGCGAGGGTAATATGTGTGTGTGTGTGTGTGTGTGTGTTGGCGCGTGTTTTTCATGTCAATCTTGAAATACCCAATTCCATATACTAGCAAGAAACTCGAGCTTATTCTAGGCATGCAGGTGTCCGTCTAATTAAGCACGCACCAGCACGCCCAGCATAGGCATTTCTAGCTTGTTGGGCATGACATGCCTAATACCTCCGTAGTAGGCTTAGGGTAGCAACTGCATCCTCACCCAACATCCTTGGATGCAGGTATGCTTGAATATATTTTTTATTTTTAATGGATCTAAACCTAATATTTATTATAAATTTTTTTAGGATTTCATATAGGTATCTCGGTAATATATATTGATTTAATATATATTATTTTGAGTAGAGTATAATTAAAATATTATAAGTATAAAATTATATTTTTGTCTTTTCTCTTCACAAAAAGACAAGATTTATGAGCTATAAGTATATTATAAATTCTTCAATTCAAAAGTTCATAATCTCTTCATTCTTAACATTATCAGCATATATATTTTCAGAGACTATACTTTCTCTCTCTATAAAGTTATAGACTTTATTATCAAAAAGTTTTTATTTTCATGAAAAAAAACCTTTTACGGATAATAGTTACCAATCACTTAGCTCACCAGATACCACCTGCTACTACCACAACTACTAGTCACCTCACTCACTAGGCATCACCCGCTACTACCACAATTACCAATCATATGGCTCACCTGACACCATCTACTGCTACAACAACTACCAGACATCTTGATTATAAAGAATGAATCAAATTACTTGAACTAAAAGACCAACCAATTATCCAACACATCAGCCTTATTTATAAGTATTTTGGATTTTAGAACTTATTAATTAGCGTTATATGTAGGGACCTAATAAAAAAACTATTAGTTTTTAAAACTTGTTTTTGATATTTCCAAGTCATTTCATGGCACACAACCAAGACACACTTGGGTTAGGATGCATGATAAATGTACTCGTTACCACAAACACTTTTACCCAACCATACCTTCAACAACTCATCAGTCAAGTGTAACTTCTCACTCAGATCGTGTATGGAATCCAAGGGCAAAATCAGACCTTGCGACCTCGACAAGTCTTAACACTCTTAGCAATATACAATCGCCTCAACATCACAGCCATTGGTGACACTAGGCACCCGCAAATGATTATATTACCCAAATGACACTAACTATATTGACAATCTTAAAAGTCCCTCAAAGGGTTGCTCGCACCATTGCAATACTCAAGTACAAAGCCGGTTTTGAATGTCCTCCCCCTAGTTACCAAGAGATGGACACCAATTATCATACTTGTTGTTCTATGTCAAACTTCGTGACTCCCAAAAACCTAACAAACCATTGCAATACTCAAGTACAAAGTCGGTTTTGAATGTCCTCCCCCTAATTACCATGAAATGGACACCAATTATCATACTTGTTATTCTATGTCAAACTTTGCGACTCCCAAGAACCTAATAAACAAAGGACTAAAAGAGAATATATATATATATATATATATATATATATATATATATGTGTGTGTGTGTGT
>NW_011503954.1:0-3825 GCF_000495115.2 Populus euphratica | reverse complement strand
AGAGAGAGAGAGAGAGAGAGAGAGAGAGATAAAGAGAGAGCATATCCTAAATAATAACTACAAACCCCATTAGTGGAAGGGTTCTTTATTGTTCAAATAAGTATTGAACAATCAACTACCTAAGACTATATTTTTATAAAAAATAAATCTAGATAACTATGATGGCTAACTTATAGGAGTATGTACAGAATGTGTATGGTAGCTTAGAGTTAGTCATCAAGAATAATGACTCAATATGCAAAATCCCCCCCAACCTACCGGGGCTATAAACTTACTTAGTACAATAATTTAGAGCCAAACTTTATTAATGAGTTTAGTAACCTATGTGCTAAGTTAATGGCACGCTTCATCACCAACATACCAGCTAAGAAAAGCTCGATGAAACTTTTTAGGGTGACCTAACAAATGGGTGAGTCTATATGGCATATTTAAAGAAATTCAATGAGGAGATGCTCAAAGTGAAAGAATTGCTTAAGTCAATAGCCTTAAAGGCCTTGATCAGAAGGGCAGAGAAATATACCATATGGAAAAACTTTATATTTTATCCAAAAAAACTTGTTCAAAGTAAAGCAAGTCATGAAAAGTCATATACAGGTGAAAGAGGCTAGCTTGTTATAATATGAACCTCTTTATTTTTAAAAGAAACAACATAAAACATCTTCCAAGTGAAATCATTCTCCTAGTAAAAATAAAAGCTCGAGGAAGAACCGTGCATGATCAACCCATAGTTATTTGGTGTATCCTAATGATACCATGACGCCACCTCTAAGACATGTTACTCCTAGGAAACTCTCTTATACTTATCACTCAATTCACCTTAAGATGCATAATCCTTAATAGAAATGTAAGTTTATTTTTTAAATAAAAATAATATATATTTGACATACATTTCATATCTACATATCTTCAATGTGAGTTTTCATATACTTTCCAAGGAAATGATTGAATTAGTTTTCCTAAGGAAATGGCCCTACAATCTCCAAGTGTCTGATATCCTATATTCTTTAAGTGATGCCTAAAGGTCTCTTACTAATTCTCAATAGGTTGATTTGGGATCCACTATTCTCTATGTGACTATGATCCCCCGTTCTCCAAGTGATGTATAGGGGTCTTTCATCAATTCACTAAGGGTTGATTTGGGATCTTTTATTCTTTATGTGATGTTTAAGGGCCTCTCATCAATTCGCTAAGGTTTGATCTGAGATCCTTTATTCTCCAACTGATGCCTATGGACCTCTCACCAATTCACTAAAGGTTGGATCTTGGATCTTCTACCTTTCTAATGCAGTCTTGAATTGACATCACTTTATAATAAGGGGCTCTCATGTATCATATCATCTTAAAAAGGTTACATATCTCTTACACACCATTGATCATTCTTTGGTAAAAGGCTCTCAAGCCCCCTAGCCATTACAACGGAGGTTATTGATCTTTCAAGGGCTCCCAGACCCCCACGCCATCATTAAAGAGGCTACAGACCTCCCATTATTAGGTGAATTTTTTTTTTCAATTTCTTTTTTCAATTGAGAGCTTTCATGCCTCATGTTACCATAACGAGGTTACGTACTTCTTGCACGTCAATACGACCACTCTCTAATGGATAAACATAGTTTTTTTATTGCAATAAAATCACTCTCTATAGATCTGTCCCCTCTGCCTTTAAGAAATTTTTTTAAGTATAGGCATTATCAGGGGTCATCCTCCTTAGGTTCTCCTCAGCTTTTTAGAAAATTTTCTAAGTAAAGGTATTATCAGAGGTCACCCTTATCAGGTTCCTTTTGGTCTTTTTATAAATTTTTCTAAATATAAGTGTCTCCAATAGTCACTTTTACCTTCACAAAAAAACCGCTCGAAATGGATCCCAAAAATGCTCTAAAATAAGGAAAAAAAACACATAATAGGCTCGAGCTTGGTAACCTGAGCTTAATATATAGTAAGAGGTCCAAAGAAAGTGGGCTTGGGCTCCCAAAGAAAGTGGACTTATGTGTGGTAGCCCAAGCCCAACACCTAGGGAGCTTAGTAGCCTGAGCTCAACTCCCTAGAGGGCATGAGCTCGGGCAAGAAGCCCAAGCCTATACCAGGCATGCAAGGCACACACCTATATTAGGCGTGCCGACACACCTAATATAGGTATGACATTCACAACTTGTTTGACATGACACGCCTAGCACCTTTGGTGTTATACGTGCATCCTAGCACCCTTGTGTGCTTGGGATTCCATGCTTGAGCCTAATGTGCTCGAGCTAGAAAGCGCACCTTAAGCCTAACATCTATCTGGACCTATTTTTCATATCTAATAGGCTCGAGACCAACACTCCTTAGGGATTTTTTCAAGACCCCACACAAGTCCTTTAATATTTTATATTGATCCAATATGTATTATTTTGAGTATACTACAACTCAAAATATCACAATGATAAAATTACACCACAACCTCTCCTCTCTATAAAAATGATAAGATTCATGGGGTATAATACACCATAAATCTTTCAAGTTAAAAGTTCATAATCCTTTTATTCTTAACATTTTTAGCATATGTATTTTTAGAGTTTATCTCTCTAAAATATCATTGCACTTTCTTTATTTATAAAGTTACTGATTTTATCATCGGAGAGTCTCCACATCCATTAAAAGGTACCTTCTACAAATAAAAACTATTGATTACTTGGCTCACCAGGCACCACCCACTACTAATATAATTACCGGTAACTTGTCTCATCATGTACTACCTACTACCACAGCTACCAGACACCTCAACTAGAAAGAATTGATCAAATTATTTGAATTAAGAAAATATCCAAATATCTAATACATTAGACTTATTTCTATGCATCATTTTTTTTTAGATGTCAATTCAAAGATTCACCATCTTCATCTGCATGAAATATTGTAATTTTCAGAACATTATTCTTTCCCTCGCATTTTCCTTGCAGAATGCAACCCATACTTTTGATAACTTGGAGCATCTTCAATGACAAAAAGAAGAATCAAATGGTTGATATGACTTTTTGAATGGCATAAATATAATTTTATTATTATTATATACACTGCAATGGGAAAAAACTATTCCGACAATCTATTAATATTTTAATTTATTTAATATTGATACTTTTGGCTTTGTCGAGGAAAAAACTATTAAAAAAATTGAAACAATGAATCTTTAAATAATTTATTTTAATATTTTAACTTTTTTTGATAGACATGCAGGAATGATTTTTCTTTCACAAAAAAGCCGTTTTGATTTTTTATTTGGCTTTCCCATTAGAGATGTAATATTTTTCATCAGCCACTTATATATTTTTCTAAGTATAAGTTTTTCTTTATAAATTTCTCATACATCTTAGAAAAATATTCTAAGTATGGAGTCTTTTATATCTCACCTCACCATTTGAAATTTTTTTATAAATGTAAGTTCCTTCATGGCTCCCCTATACATATTTAGAAATTTTTTCAAACATTGTGCATACCCGTACAACGGACTCTCCTATTTATTACATAAAGTTTCAACCGCTCTTCTCATATAAAGAGAATTTGACAAACTTATTATATAACCATGTATTTTTACATGTATTTATAGATTAATACTACAAAGATTTGAAGGGCTTCTAATGGATCCAAATAAAATGAACAAAAAAACCCCTCGAAATGGATCCCAAAAATGCTCTAAAATAAGGAAAAAAAACACATAATAGGCTCGAGCTTGGTAACCTGAGCTTAATATATAGTAAGAGGTCCAAAGAAAGTGGGCTTGGGCTCCCAAAGAAAGTGGACTTATGTGTGGTAGCCCAAGCCCAACACCTAGGGAGCTTAGTAGCCTGAGCTCAA
>NW_011503952.1:6018-7790 GCF_000495115.2 Populus euphratica | reverse complement strand
GACATCAAGATATCGAGATGCATTATCCCGAGGAATGGGTACACAAAAAAATCTTGCTTCAAAATTTGTTTAAGAAGATTGCAGGTGATGTTATCAGATATCCTGATCTGCAGTTTGTTGCTGTAGAAGTAGCCAGAAGATGTGTACTGGTTTGCCCATTTTGCTCGGTACCATAGCGAGGGCATTAAAAGATGGGGATTCGTCAGAGTGGAAGAATGCTTTGGAAAAGTTGAAGAGGTTTGACAAGGATGAAATGGATGGCCAAGTTCATTCAGCTCTAGAGTTGAGCTACAACTCTTTGAAAGGATATGGAAGCAGTATTCTTACATTGTTCCGCTGCTGAGTGAAATTGGGCATTTACTCGCCCGCAACTTCTGGACTTGAGAGACAATCCACGGCTTGAAATGATTCCCCAGATGTGCTGCCATGCTCGAGGCAGCTAGAGGACTCGTACATGAAAAGCAGCTTTCTGCCGTGGGAAGTTGAACGACTAGATTGTCAAAGAAACAATGCTAGCCTTGCCGGGCCGAAACATCTGCCAAATTCAAGTACTTTATACATACGTGTTACAGATTCCAAGATTCTTCCCAGAGACTTCTTCTCTGAAAAATTGGAAAGACTTGGATTTTATTTTTGGAGTGCCCATTTAGCAACACGGTGCGCTGCAAAAACACCAAAAATGATGTTTTTGATATTTTTATTGTGGTGCACCACCGTTACCGAACAGTACTTCGAGAACATTGAAACTGAAGCTCAGTACAAGCATCCAACCGGAGGAAGGCGTGCAACTGTTGCTGAAGATCTACATTTACATGGACTAAAGGGCTGTTTGTTGCCTATGAATTAGATGGGCAAGGTTTTACATGTTTTGAGATCTTACATTTTAATCCTAAAATTTTGAAAAAAATTAATTATAACCTATGATTTTACATGTTTTGCACCCAAAAATCATTTATTTCTTAATTCCCTCCCTAATCTTAAATTTCTCGGAACCTGGACATTTCTCACAAAAAAGAAAGGTAGAATAATCTTAATTCTAGCATGGTATATGGTATGCAGTTTCAGGTGCTCTGCATTATATAAAAGGCAAAAGTTGCCTTTCTTTTCTTTATTATATAACCAAGGAAATATAATTGCCATAACCAATGCGGAATTTGGCTCTAAAAAGATTCTAAATCACTAGTCATTAAATGTCAATATTTTATATCAAATTAATATAATTTTATTTATTTTTTAAATAATTTTTTTTTTGGTATTGATTTAATGGAATTTAAATGGGAGAACCAAGTCGTAAGTCAACCTGCCCAGTCAATGTTTTTTTTAGTTCAAATTAAAATCATGATAGGAACCAGTCTTTATCTTAACCATATTTGGCAAGCATGCAGACCCTGGCACAACCATGCAAGAAACCACCAAAAACTTCGCGTTTCTACACAAATTTACCTTTCATCTTTCGACTATTAACTGGATTGGATATGAATCCAATTATAAGGTGTTTTTCGTCATGTTTCTAGAAAGATTAGCAGAAAACCACCATAAACTGTAAGATGCAGCTGGCTAATGTTCTGTATTCTCCGCATTCCTTGTAAGAAGCCTCACATTTTTCCCCTGAAAGACAGAAATATCGGGACTTTGTGGGCAGAAAAATAGTATAAATACGCAGCTACTTCCATTGATTTTTCATTAACAAATTAAGGACACGTAGTAAATCTCTTGAGTTAATAATGGCTACCAGCAACGTAGTTTGCGCTTTAGTTCTTTCTTCTTTTTTC
>NW_011503952.1:0-3484 GCF_000495115.2 Populus euphratica | reverse complement strand
ATACATACATACATACATACATACATACATACATACATACATACATACATACATACATACATACATACATACATACATACATACATACATACATACATACATACATACATACATATAATAGCACAGTGTCTAAAAGATTTAGTCATAGATAAGTTGAGAACTTACTTGTAAAAATATGACATATCACTGTTGTTAGCCTCTGCATCCAATTCAATTTCAAAGGACGCGCATGTGTTTCGATTTTAACTAGTTAAAAATGCAATTCTCTATAAATCTTTCATGGTCAACAAGAAAAAATAGGAAGATCCAAGGCTAGAGAACTAGCAAGAGGATCCAATGATTAAGTTGGTAATCAGATCCGATGGTCAAGAGAAAAGGGGAAGATCCAGCAGTAAGAAAAAAAAATAAAGTGGGTTGGCACATAACCGAAGCATGAGAGTTAAAAGAGAAAAATAAAAGATTGAGAAGATGAAGTAACATAGAGAAAATATCTCTATAATCATTAAAAAATTGACAAGATAAATATACAAATATTAAAAAAATAATATTTAAAGCTATTAATAAATCACACATGTTAAATATAATAAATAAATACATATGTTTTGATTATGCATGTGAGTCATGCGGATTCCAAGTTACACATAAGATTTATATGTCTCATTAAATTGTATTATTTTTATAAATAAGCTTCTACTTTTGTTATTTTATTCAAAAACTAATTATCACTATATTATTTTTTAAAGAAAAAGAATATTCTTAGCAAGTTGTTGGTATTCTTTACAGCAAAATTGTCAATTTTATTCCCATTAATATTTTATTTTTTCAGTTGAAAAGATATGTTTAAGTTTTGAAGTGTTTAAACATCCTATTTCAAAATTATATTGTTTATATTATATTTTAATTATTATTATATATATAATTCAAAATATTTATTCAATAAATATAATTTTAATTCAAATTTAAAGATAAATTAACTTGAAATTATATAGTTTAAATTTCAAATACAAGTAAAAAGTAGAGGTTGAACCTATATGACCTAATCAACTTGAATGGTTCAAAAACAATTTGGATGGCGAGTAAAAATATAGTTTGATTAAAAAACAATTTAAGACATCATCTTAAAAAAAAAATTGAAATTACAGTATATTAAATCAACCAAAATCAATTTATTGAATTCATGACTTGAATTATAAGATTATAATAATTCTAAATAAAATAAATTATAAAAAAGTATAAAACTAAATTACCAATATATTTATTATTGAATGATAAAATTAAAAAAAAATCAAACTAAAAATAAGACACAATAAAATGAAATTTCTTAACAAAGTTACTAATTTAAACAAAGTTATAAAAATATTATCAGCACTCTTTCAAGGCCTTTATAAATTTTAATTACCTTAAAATTTTAATCCATATATAAAGAGATTTCTCTTAAAATTTTACTCTAATATAATAATTAAATTAAGAAATATAATTGATATCATAAAATTAAATAAATTTTTTAAAAGAAAAAAAAAACAAATGTGAAATGGAAACGTTCCATTCCATTGTGGGTTTTTGAAGTTACACTACTAGGTCAGGTAGGTTGAGTAACTATTTGACGAACCGGTCTCTAGCTCAATCATATTTGGCGAGCATGCACACCCTGGCACAACCATGCAAGAAACCACCAAAAACTTGGAGTTTCTACACAAATTTCCCTTTCATCTTTCGACTATTATCTGGATTGGATATGAATCCAATTATGAGGTGTTTTTGGTCATGTTTCTAGAAAGATTAGCAGAAAACCACCATAAACTGTAACATAGAGCTGGCTAATGTTCTGTATTCTCCACTTTTACAAATTTCCCTTTCATCTTTCGACTATTATCTGGATTGGATATGAATCCAATTATGAGGTGTTTTTGGTCATGTTTCTAGAAAGATTAGCAGAAAACCACCATAAACTGTAACATAGAGCTGGCTAATGTTCTGTATTCTCCACTTTTACAAATTTCCCTTTCATCTTTCGACTATTATCTGGATTGGATATGAATCCAATTATGAGGTGTTTTTGGTCATGTTTCTAGAAAGATTAGCAGAAAACCACCATAAACTGTAACATAGAGCTGGCTAATGTTCTGTATTCTCCACTTTTACAAATTTCCCTTTCATCTTTCGACTATTATCTGGATTGGATATGAATCCAATTATGAGGTGTTTTTGGTCATGTTTCTAGAAAGATTAGCAGAAAACCACCATAAACTGTAACATAGAGCTGGCTAATGTTCTGTATTCTCCACTTTTACAAATTTCCCTTTCATCTTTCGACTATTATCTGGATTGGATATGAATCCAATTATGAGGTGTTTTTGGTCATGTTTCTAGAAAGATTAGCAGAAAACCACCATAAACTGTAACATAGAGCTGGCTAATGTTCTGTATTCTCCACTTTTACAAATTTCCCTTTCATCTTTCGACTATTATCTGGATTGGATATGAATCCAATTATGAGGTGTTTTTGGTCATGTTTCTAGAAAGATTAGCAGAAAACCACCATAAACTGTAACATAGAGCTGGCTAATGTTCTGTATTCTCCACTTTTACAAATTTCCCTTTCATCTTTCGACTATTATCTGGATTGGATATGAATCCAATTATGAGGTGTTTTTGGTCATGTTTCTAGAAAGATTAGCAGAAAACCACCATAAACTGTAACATAGAGCTGGCTAATGTTCTGTATTCTCCACTTTTACAAATTTCCCTTTCATCTTTCGACTATTATCTGGATTGGATATGAATCCAATTATGAGGTGTTTTTGGTCATGTTTCTAGAAAGATTAGCAGAAAACCACCATAAACTGTAACATAGAGCTGGCTAATGTTCTTATATATATATATATATATAATATTTTATTTCTCTAGAGGAAAAGGTTTTGTTTAAAGAGTAGTTATCCAGTATCACGATCAATAGTAATCCTAACTGGTCAATAAAAATTCTATAATACTGGACTGATTATGCAAAAAAAAGAAGATATTATTACTCCTTAAGCGTTCTACCTCATGCAAGTTGCATTACTAGTTTTATCTAAAATTATTAAAATTTTATTTTTCTTTTATCTTTTTTATTCTCCTTTTCATGTTTTTGACTTGGGTATCAGTGAACAATTCCTATAAATATTTCTAACTCTATTGTTGATAAATATCGCATAAATCTAAAAAATATGATACTCTTGACTCTGATGTTAGTGAATATTTTCGCATAAACTGAATTTGAAGAAGAAATTTTATGTTATTTTTTTCTTATTTTTTCTTTATTATTATTTGACCTTTTTAAAAATAAAATTTCTTGATGTTTATATGGTTGGGTTTGGCTGAGACAACTAGACAATGAATCAACATGTTAAGCAATATCTTTTTTTAGCTCAAATTAAATCCCAGCTCTAAGTTGTAGATTTTTTAGTTTGTCAGACCAGGGATAGTTATAATTATTTTTTAAAAT
>NW_011503955.1:0-7780 GCF_000495115.2 Populus euphratica | reverse complement strand
GGTTCGACCCTAGTCTTGT
Organism: Populus euphratica; assembly: GCF_000495115.2. Classification (NCBI taxonomy): domain Eukaryota; kingdom Viridiplantae; phylum Streptophyta; class Magnoliopsida; order Malpighiales; family Salicaceae; genus Populus; species Populus euphratica. The sequence goes on along the minus strand of NW_011503955.1, from coordinate 7,761 downwards.
TGGGTTATTTATTACTTCGACACTCCTACACTTGGGAGAAGACATCAATATTTTGGTCTTGTTAATTAACATAAGTTATAATCATAAATACCTGGCAACATTTACAAGTATTAGCATTATTCGAATAACATAACTAACGTAATCATGTTAACCATTTGTAATCTGATTGGAACCTTCTTTGTGTGTGGTTTCCAGTTAATTAATAAAAAGAGTTTATACTATACTTGTTTGAAATACTATTAGTAGATCCTCTAACCTAGACATTTATTTTTATCATTGTTTAATTCTCACATTAATCTTATAATCTCAAAGTCTCCTTTAACTTCTTCTTCTTATTGTTGTTGTTTATAATTTATATAGTTAACCTCCTTGTGGTTCGACTCTGATCTTGCTGGGTTATTTATTACTTTGATGCTCTTGTACTTAGGAAAAGACATCAATTTTTTGATCATGTTGATTGTCTATGACTATTCTTTCAGGTAGCCCATGTCAACAAATTAATGCTTTCTCAATAAACCTTTTAACAACCTTCTAAGTCACATATGTGTATGAGGATACTTCGATCCATTTAGTGAAGTAATCAATTGTTGTTAAAACACATTTGTGTCCATTGTTAGCTTTCAAATTAATAGGCTCAATAACATCTATTCCTCACATTACAAATGTCAAGGTAACACTATGTTAAATAAAGAAACTGGTGGTGTATTAATCTTATCTCTATACACTTGGAATTTATGACACATTCTTGCGTAATTTATGCAATTTTTCTCTAAGATCATCTAAAAATATCCAACTCTCTAGATCTGTCTAGCCATCATATATCCATTTGCATACGTAGCGCATATCCCCTAATGTATTTCTTGTTACAATATTATCACTATGCAGTTATACGAATATGAGATATGTCTGAATGAATATATGTGTTCTAGAATATGTGTAAAAACAGTGTTTGAAATTATCTAAATGCAAGTGTACTAAGTAATGATCACTTGATGTACCAGGAAGAGCGACTGAGATCAGATCTTTAACCGAACAAGGACACACTAAGGGAGGAGTAGGTAGGTGGTTCCCACCTTTAACTAATTTCTATCAAGTCTTCAGTGTAGTTATACATAATGTTGTTACTTGATTTCAATTAATTAAAGTTACTCATGGAACATAATGATTGAATGACGTGATTAGCTTTAGGTAATGGTATCCATTTAGATAACCAGGAATGAATGATGTGATTAACTTTGGCTAATAATATTGATACGACCAAAAGATTAATGTCTTCTTCCAAGTGTAGGAGTGCCAACGTGATAAATAACCCGGCAAGACTGGGGTCGAACTACAGGAAGCTTAATTGTATAAATTATAGATGACAATAATATAACAACAATAACAATAAGAACAATAAGAACAACAACAACAACAACAACAATAGCAATAGTAATACTAATAACAATAACAATAACAATAACAACAACAACAACAACAACAATAATAATAATAAAGAAAAAGAAGAAGAAGAAAAAGAAAAAAAGTTGATAAGAACTTTGAGATGGAAGATTAACGTAAGGATTAAACAATGATAACAATAAATGTTAAGGTTAGAGGATCCACTAATGATATGTCAAACTACTATAGTATAAACTCTTATTATTCAATTGGAAGCCACACACAAAGGAGGTTCCAATCAGATTATAGATTGTTAACATAATTACATTAGTCATCTTATTCAATTAATGCTAATACTTATAAATCTTGTCAAGCATTCATGATTATAACTTATGTTAACAATAAATCAAGTTCTTTTCATAGCTCAGGTGTCGGTTATACCATACAGTATGGACTATGAAAGTGCCAAGCATTTGTTGTACCAAGTGTTATACAACATAAATGAAGATTAGTCATTTAACAAGCAAAGTATTAAAGAGTGAAAAAGATAACAAACACTAAACATGTTAGTATCAAATATTAAAGTCCATATTGAGTTTACATTATACTTATTCTTACACCATTACTGTAACCTTTTCGCCTTGACATAATAAACTTAGCTAAACATAATGAAAGAAAGAAAAATAAATAAACAAAATAAAAACATAAAGAAGATAAAAGTTAACTAAGTAAAGGAAAGGAAATGAAAAGCATAAACTTGATATTAATGAAAGCAAAACATAAGCAATACCAAAAATACAAAGAGAGAAAGCAAGAGTATGATCTTGATCTGGAAACCAAGATACCTAAATGTATGACAAATGCCTCCTTCTATAGGCCAAAAATAGGATACATTATTATAAAACATATTTTAGTTAAGGAGTTATTGATACTTCAAGTGCAAAATGATGATATAAAACCATGATAAAAATGCACTTTTAAGTACTAATCACACCCCCCAACCAGCTTATTACTAGTCCCTAGTAATCAAAGCGTTAAAATAGAAAACAAATTTGCAAATTTCACAAAGCAAGGTATTCATCATTTAACTTCCATTAGTCTATCCAGATAAACAAACTCTCATTAAATTTATATATCTGCTCAATACCTCTTAACAAGATATTAATAAACCTTTCTTTTGTGCTCAATGTATCAACACATAATTATGGGGCTTTTCTTGGAAGAAAACAAAATTTTTGTTCTAATGTTTAAGGTTAACTTCCTTGGGTTGGGATTACTATTTTTGTCTTTTTTTTTTTTTTTAACTCTATATACATATACTTTAAAAACATCATGCATCTTTAACCCATGTAATGAGCTTTCAGCTAATGACTCCCAGACCAGTTGGTCTTAGGGCATTAGGTGTTAAGACACCCCTACGAGCTTAGTAACTCGGGTCGCAGATACTGATATGTAGATAGTGCAATGTTTGATTCCCTTAAGCTTTTCTCCTCAACCCATGTAACAAGCGTTGGGCCAATAGCTCCCAAGTCAGTTGACTTTAGGGTATTAGGTGTTAAAACACCCCTTCGGGCTTAATTGCTTAGGTTAGGGAGGCTACGAAACCAAACTTATCTACATTTTTATTATCATCATTTTTTTTTCTTTTTTTCTTTTTTTTTTTTTTTTTTTTTTTTTTTTTTTTTTTTTTTTTTTTTTTTTTTTTTTTTTTCTTTTTAATTATATACAATCCCTTTCCCTTAGTTGTTACCTTTAACAAAAGAACATAAATAATGTAATAATCCAATATGCAACCCACAATCATATGTTAAAGTGTGTGTGTGTAAATTAAGGTTTAAAAATACATGTTAAATAAGTATATGAGCAGAATTAAGTGGTAACAATACGAGAGTTTGTAAACCTGAATATTTCAGGAAGTATTATAATAGACCTTGTTAAGAATGGTTACTAAGATGCGTCTCAAGAGTCACTTTAACAAAAGAACTCCTTTACTCTGCCATCCTAGTAACAACAATTATGCACATGCTTTATGAAATGAAAAACAATTTTTTTTTTATCAACTACTACCCTCTCCCCCCAACCAAAACGAGACATTGTCCTCAATGTTCTAAGGTAGAAAGATAGAGTATAGAAGATATCACCTGAAATAACGAACACTGACAAACCTGAAACACACTGAAACAAATATAAGAAACAACAAAACACAATAATAAAACCAAGCATGTGTATGTACAGGTAGTTGTGATTGTGGCTCACATCTTCCCTTGGTTTTACGTCCAAGAACGGCTTAAACGCCCTCTATGGGTCGGGGATAGGCTTCCCATCCAGTTTTCTTAAAAACTGGCAAACAGGGTCTTTTTTAGTCAGATTCCCAAGACTAAGTCTATCATGTTCTTTATGAAATAGTGGCCATAAATCATGAATTGCACGATGCACATCTCCACTAGGATGCGTCTCAAGAGTCAATAGAAGATTATCTAAAGACTCCTTACTCAGGCCATCCTTAATGAATTGTATTTTATCTTCACGGTTTATAGATACCATTCCTAAAGAACGACATTGTGTATTACAAGTCCATCTAGCACATCGATGACAGACATCCAGTCGTTTTGCACGACGCTTCTTTGCAAAAGTGCTTTTACCTGTTCCAGGCATGTGTGAAATGAAGTTAGAGGACTCACCTGATAATCGGACCTTTGCTTCAATCAACCAACGAATATCTTCAGGAATTCCATGATTCATTAATAATCTCAATCTTGCACATCTAGCACGGTAAATTTTTGTAATCGCATTCTGAGGCAGAGCGGGAAAATACTTTTTCAATTTTTCAAGATTAGTGTCCATTTTCAAATGAGAATTGGAAGAGAGATTCAAAGAATTGCACAGATATATACACAGATATCAGTAATTGTGGGAAACTGAAAGAACCGACTTAAGTCACGGAGTACCGTTATCCGCCATTTGACCGGGGTGAAGAAACTTGCAAAAATCACTCAAAAAGAAACAAAAATAAAATAAAATAAAATCAATATTTATATAAGAAACAAAAATAAAGTAAAATAAAATAAAATAAAATCAATCTTTATATACAGGATCACCCAATTCAATAGAGTTATGTTCAACTGAAAAATTGTCAAAGTAAACTTTCAGACGATGTCCATTTACCTTGAAAACATTGCCATTCTTTGGATTCTCGATGTCATAGGCCCCATATGGATACACATGTTTCACAATAAAAGGACCACTCCATCTTGATCTTAATTTTCCAGGAAATAAATGCAGTCGAGAATTATAAAGCAAGACTTTTTGACCAACATTGAAGGTTTTTCTATGTATTTTCTTGTCATGAAATTCTTTTATTCTTGCTTTATGAATTCTTGAATTTTCATATGCATCATTTCTTATTTCCTCAAGCTCATTTATTTGTAATTTTCGCAGTTGACTAGCATCATCCAGATTTGAATTGAAAGCTTTAATAGCCCAATAAGCTTTATGTTCAAGTTCCACAGGCAAGTGACAAGGTTTTCCATAGACTAGTCTATAAGGTGACATACCTAATGATGTTTTATAAGCAGTTCGATAAGCCCAAAGTGCATCATTAAGTCTTAAAGACCAGTCTTTCCTATTAGGGTTCACTGTTTTCTCCAAAATATGTTTGATCTCCCTATTAGCAAGCTCTACTTGTCCACTTGTTTGAGGGTGATAAGGGGTGGCAACTTTGTGTGTGATTCCATATTTCTTCATTAAAGACTCAAATGGCTTGTTGCAGAAATGTGTTCCACCATCACTTATTATGGCTCGAGGGACTCCAAATCGACTCCAAATATTTTCTTTCAAAAACTTTATCACTGTTTTGTGATCATTGTTTCGACTTGGAATTGCCTTTATCCATTTTGAAACATAATCTACTGTGACTAATATGTACAAGAAACCAAATGATGAAGGAAATGGACCCATGAAATATATACCCTAAGAATAAAAAATCTCACTGATAAGAATAGAATTTAAAGGCATCATGTGACGTTTTGAAATAGATCCTAACTTTTGACAATTTTCACAAGACTTGCAGAATGCATATGGGTCCTTGAACATGGTGGGCCAGTAAAATCCACTTTGTAAGATTTTTGCAATTGTCTTTCATGATGAGAAATGGCCCCCACATGCCTCAGAATGACAAAATTTAATGACACTACTTACCTCATTGTCAGGAATGCATCTTCGAAATATTTGATCAGGACAATATTTGAATAAATAAGGATCATCCCAATAAAAGTTCTTCACTTCGTTCAAAAACTTTCTTTTATCTTGGGTATTCCAATGAGCTGGCAATTGTCCTGAAACAAGAAAATTGACAATATTAGCAAACCAAGGCATTGTAGAGACAAAAAGTAAAGATTCATTTGAAAAGTAATCATTGATTGGTGTGATGCTAGTTTTTGAATCTATTGTCAATCTTGACAAATGATCTACGACAACATTTTCGATGCCTTTCTTATTTTTGATTGTGATATCAAATTTTTCAAGTAACAAAATCCACCACACCCACCGCACCAATCTAGCCTTGGAATCTTTCTTAGAAAGAAGATATTTCAATGCTGCATGATCACTAAAAACAACAACAGGTGAGCCAACAAGATAAGATCTGAATTTTTCACATGCAAATACTACTGCAAGTAATTCTTTTTCAGTGGTGGTATAATTCATTTGAGCACTATTTAAAGTTTTACTTGCATAGTAAATTACATAAGGTTTCTTATCTTTTCTTTGTCCCAAAACAGCACCTACGGCATAATCACTAGCATCACACATTATTTCAAAAGGTAATGACCAATCGGGAGGTTGAATGATAGGAGCACAAGTAAGCAAGTTTTTAAGTTTAACAAAGGCTTCTTCACAATGTTCAGTCCATTCAAAAATAGTATCCTTTGTTAGAAGGTTACTTAAAGGCTTAGATATTACACTAAAATCTTTGATGAACCTTCTATAAAAACCAGCATGTCCCAGGAATGATCTAACATCTTTAAGAGATTTTGGTGTTGGCAAGTTTGCAATTAACTCAATTTTAGATTTGTCAACCTCAATTCCTTTTGATGAAACACTGTGACCAAGTACAATGCCGTTTGTTACCATAAAGTGACATTTTTTCCAATTCAGTACAGGATTCTTCTCTTTACACTTGCTCAAAACCTTTTTTAAGTTAGTCAAATATTCACTAAATGAATTGCCAAAAACAAAAAAATCATCCATAAAAATCTCAAGAAAATGTTCAACCATATCACTAAATATACTAAGCATGCATCTTTGAAATGTGGCTGGAGCATTACATAATCCAAAAGGCATCCTTCGATATGCAAAAGTACCAAATGAACATGTGAAAGTAGTCTTCTCTTGATCTTCCAATGCAATTTTAATTTGGTTGTAACCTGAATAGTCATCTAGAAAACAATAAAATTCATGACCTGCAACTCTTTCTAGGATTTGATCCATAAAAGGTAAAGGAAAATTATCTTTTTTTGTCATTGAATTGACTTTCCTATAGTCAATGCACATGTGCCAACATAATTAAGTTTCCTATAAAGGTAAAGATATCTTATATTATTAGATATGTTATTATAAAACATGTTTTAGTTAAGGAGTTATTGATACTTCAAGTGCAAAATAATAATATAAAACCTTAATAAAAATACACTTTTAAGTATTAATCAAATATCCATAATGGATAACCGATATTGAATGATGTGATAACTTCAACTAATAGTATTCATATCGGATAACCAGGATCAAATGATGTGATTAGCTTAAGCTAATGGTATCCATATTAGATAACCAAGATTAAATGATATGATTAGCTTCAACTAATTGTATCTATATTGAATAACCTAGATTTAATGGCATGATTTATTTCTATGAATGGTATCTTCACTTGATAACCAAAAGGAAATCATGAGGCTAGTTACAATTGTTAAGATCCATGTTAGGTGACCAGAATGATTGAATAAGATTAGGATTGGTTGACAATAATAATGATATTTGCTTTTGTATATAGTCAAAGATATGTTAAGCAAGAATAATAACATATCAATTACATCACGATTAAGTTACAAGAATCACATATTAGAAAAACATAGTTCGAAGAGTATAATCTTTCATGGAATGATACCCAATGTACTAGGGCTTTTGAATAGTAAAGAATGTTAATAACAGGCATGTTTATAGTCCAAGAAATAATGCAATGTAAGGTCATAAGATGATGTGAAATGAAATCTTGAAAATAGAATTAATAGGAATGCAATGACAAGAACTTATCTATTTAAGTTGTTAATGTAATTACAAATATACATATTTGTTATTCAATTACATTGAACTTAATTTGTAACATGG
>NW_011503998.1:7258-7579 GCF_000495115.2 Populus euphratica | reverse complement strand
TAATTTGTGATAAATGTTCATTTTAAATGCAAGCTGACACGACTAAAAGATTGATGTCTTCTCCCAAGTGCAGGAGTGTCGAAGTAATAAATAACCCGGCAAGACCGGGGTCGAACCACAAGGAGGTTAATTGTACAAATTATAAACGACAATAGTACAACAACAATAATAAGAATAACAACAACAATAATAATAGTAATAACAATAATAACAACAATGACAATAACAATAACAATAATAACAATAATAATAATAATAATAATAATAGTAGTAGTAGTACTAATAATAATAATAATAATAAAGAAAGAGAGGAAGAAAAAC